>NC_046373.1:32560384-32716713 GCF_011125445.2 Fundulus heteroclitus
CAGTAGCTCATGGAGCGTGGGATCTTTATTCAACTTGAAGATCGGATTTATGTCAGAAAAATTCATGTTTAGAGATCGTACTAAGGTTTCCTGAATCATGTGACCATCTGCTGGAAGGTGGGGGCCAGCAGGGGCCAGAATTCTGCAAGGAAGCCATCAGGTCCTGGAGCTTTGCCTTCAGGCCCACTTTTAACTTCTTCATGGAGTTCACTTGCTGCTAAAGAAAGCTCAGAACCTTTTTTCACATTTAATTTAGGAAATTAACTTCTTTTAAAAATCCTCTGTCATAACTGATGGGATCAATATTATTTAAGCATAATTTTTTTTATCTCTAAAAGTAACATTAAATTATTTAGGATGTTGGTACACTGTTACTGTCAGTTATTGTTAAATTGTTACCTTTTATTTATTGCTTTTCAATCAGTTTTAAGGAAGTTTCTAGATTATTATGATCAAAGTTTTCCATCTGGAGTCTGTATATGGAATTGTGTTCTTGCCTCTCATGAAGTTCTGATTTCTCTTTTCTTATTTCATTTAACAGATTTTCTTCTTTGCATGTAGCATAAGTTGTTTCTTTTATTTTCTGTACCTTTGTTCCTTTCCTTTATGATGAATAAGAAATTATTTTGTCGTGCTTACAAACTTTTACTGCTTCCCAGAGAAGAGAATTGAAATATTTAAAAAAAATCTGTCCACTCTCTCTGAAACAACCTGGTAAAACCTTCATCTTTAAGTAATGATGTACTAAACCTCCCAAGTTTTACAGGTGGTGTTAATGTTTTCATCACCCTCTTAGTTACTGCTTCATGGTTGCTTAAGGAAACAGGATAAATTTGTGCCTCATGTACCACCAGGCATCACACAGACCGCAGTCTGTCATTTTCTGCTTTAATGTATGAACTGACTGCAAGTTGTGAAGGGCAGAAGATCTGCTGAGCCTGTTTACCTCTGTGTTCAGAGTGAGGTTCAAATCTCGTCCCACCATAGATGCTGTACCAGTCTACGTTAAAAGGGCAAAAGCGAGACAGTGATAAAAGTTGGAACATTTTGATTGTGTACATATTTTATGATATTGATTATGTTCATACTTGAAATCTTGATAAGGTGTAAATGTTGACAGATATAAAAAAGTAAACTCAAAGTAAATCCTACTCTTGTGCAATGAAATAATACTCCAATGCTTGCTGTTTTCCAAGTCACACTAAGGAGGGACAGAAGTGAGATTAGATCAAAAGATGTTAAAGGATTTCAGAAGTTGAACTAAACAAGGTTTGACTTGTTTTAATAGCTAGGGTCTCTTAATTTTCTCACCCGAGTAGCAGCAGCTCAGAACATTAGTCTAGCTATTCATCATCTCAGAGTGAATCTTTTCTTTTTCAATTTTGGGAAAGCACTTTCCTTCCACAGATAATACAAACGTCCTTTGTGTGCTCTGGGTCTGACCCATGGGTCATTTCTACTGAGCTTCTTCTTTGCTGCACAGATTCTCAGAGGATGAATAAACGTGACACCAGTGGCTAAGATCTGAAGTTCAAATCTTCTGGTTTCCACCAGATATTGAGCTCTTACTTAGCAGTTACAGTTGCTTTTCCATTCTAATGCAGGTATTTATGATGCCTATAGTGAACTGGAATTATTGTGTTTTTGATGACTCTGCATTTGCCTTTGTACTTCCTTAGCTGCATCTGGTTACTTTCAGTGTAAATGTGACCTTGGCACCTCTTCATTCTTTGGGGAATAAAAGTCCCCAGAAGAGACATTCTGGGGTCATTCCTTCAGCTTTACTTCTGTCGTGCTATGAGACTATATTTCCACCGAGGTCTGACAGCATCCAAGTTTCTGCCTTCCCTTTGTAACATTTACCATGTTAACTGAGGCTTGCAGGGTACCTGTAAGGTTTTAAAAAAATGTATAGGTCCATAATACTACCAACAAGTGGCCCCATTCTTTGTGTTATATTATGGAAACGTCCGTCACATCTGTGTCATTTTCATAAGTGCATAAAATAGTTATGTGTTTGAAAATACAATACATCACTTGTATTATCTAATTAATGTTCTGCAAAAGGAGCTTGGTTAGGTAACTGTACAGTCTGGCCTTAGGATGAACTTGTCAGAGCTAAACTGATGGGAAGAGTGGTAGCTGTCCTGATTCCTTGAATGTTTTTGCTTGTAAATAATCTTCACTGCAGAATGATACACTGGTGAGAATGGTGCCTCCCTGATTAACAGGTGACAACAGTATCTTCTCTAAGGTCATTGCTGACATTTTCTTCTTGACATTCCTGAAGGCTCCAGAGCATAATGGTAAATGGTAAAATGGCTTGTACTTGTATAGAACTTTTATTAAGTCCGACAACCCAAAAGTGCATTACACTACAATCAGTCATTCACACACACATTCACACCCTGACGGTGGTGAGCTATTTTAGAGCCACAGCTGTACTGTGGCAGACTGGGCTCTATATCGGCACCACCCCTGTGACTACCACAACAATTTTCCAGGCTCTTAGTGTTCGACAGACCCGTACTGGTCTGTCTTACAGTGGATCTGGCATTTAATTAAAGAAGTCATCACCTGGAAGTCAGACTTTTTCATGTTAAAACTTGTGTGTTGGTGTAAATCAGGAGTGGGAAATTTATTTTGTGTAGGCTCTTTATACAAACCAGAAAAATCCCCAAAAGTGCATTCACCACAAAGCAAGATCTTTGTGCTCCTCCTTAATTTACGGCATTCCTGTAAGGACACTAACGAAAGCCGCGCCCGCCTCTCATCAAACACCTGAAATTACTACTTGTGTCGCCACCACTAACGAGTTGTGTTTGAAAGTAAAGATGTCCAAACATCGCACTCATGTTAACTGCTTCGTTGTGGGTTGCCAAACCAACATACAAATGTTTTCAGTTTGCCTGCATCTGTAGATCAAACTACCAGGGAGCAGTGGGTTAAGTTCATCTTCGATAACAATGTTCCGGTGACTCTCCCTGCAACTCTTTATGTATGTGCTTCACACTCGAGTGTTTCTTTAACCTGGGACAATACCAGGCCAGATGGCATCAAGCCTGCATTTGGAGAAAGGGTCAATTCCAAAAATCAGGGACCCATCTGTAGTTCAGTCGGTAAGTGCTGTTCCTTGTGTAGCTTTTAACTATTGTGTAAGAGACCGGGAATGATAAACAAACCATGGCAAACTGCTAATGTTGCTAACGCAACATCCCCATGTCAGATAACATGTTTAGCGTTTGTGGTTTAAAATCTCATTTCATTGCTTTGGTATGTGGATGTTTGCAAACTGCACCATGTGTTTGTGTGTGCCTGAGCAAAGGACCACAATCACATAAAATGCTAATATCACACTGCTAACCAGTAGGATCTCCATGGGAACACATAACGCGCATATACTAGGGTGACCATATTTTCATTTGGGAAAACCAGGACACCTCGGAGCGGGGGGTGTTGTAAGGCAAACGCGGCCGAGCGGGGGGGGGTGGGGGGGGGGGGGGGGAGACAAGCGCAGCCGACAAGCGCGAGGGAGGACTCTATCTTCTGATTAATAACAGGGCTGCCCACACTGACGCGTACCAATGAAGGTAATTTAAAAAACAGGACATTTCCTCACTTTATAAAAAAAACCCGGGACGCCCGGGACAGGACGTGAAATACGGACATGTCCCGGGAAATACGGACGTTTGGTCACCCTAGCATATACACAAGTGAAATTCTCGTGCCTACCCTAGCGAGAAAGAAAAAGGGTATAAGACAGGATCTGAATGAGCCCTATTTAAAATATTTTTCTCCTAATAATGACTAAACATGAATTTTAAAGGCATTTTCAGAAGGGTTCTATATGTAAAATACCAGGTTATGACTCCTTTAAATTTTTAACCAATTAAATCTCATTCACATGATGAAATAAGAAATGGTAAGGTGGTAAAACAGTAGGTTGTGTTAACGACTTTAGTTTTTTCTAAAGAACATATTTTTCTCTCAAGATAACGATTTCCTTGTAGCATTTATTAGTTGTTAGCGCACGCTAGTGCTAGCTATCTTTAACTGTCACATTTTGATCGAACATTTGGTTCAAAAGTTCCTGTTAGAGTTGACCACTGTGCCTTAGATACAGATTAAAACATGGAAGAAAATCAACATTTGGCAAAGCTAACAATGAAACAATGATAACAATTTAATACCCACAAAGTCCTCTCACCTCACATTACAAACCAGACTCAATTCAAGTATACACACAGGTGCTGTTAATTTTCTGAAGATTTTGTTTAGTGTTGCATTTTCTTAAGTTTGAACCCCTTTCTATAGTGCTATATGTCATTTTGTTACCCATATTCATTAATTTATTAATGCAGGTCTTATTTTGCATTTTGTCTTCACTGTTTCATCATTCGTTCTGGTCTGTACGGGGGTTAAGTAGACATCACACTACTGTCATGCAGCAATTCAATTTGTGGGTTTTAATTCCAGCTGGGCCCTTTTTACATGGGATTTTAATATTCTTTTTTTGTATATGTGAATCCTTCCCAGGTACTCCAACTTCTTCCCAGAGTCCAAAAACATAATTCGTAGATTAACTGGCCCCCTAAATTATCATTAGCATCATTCTTCATCATGCTGTGATGAACTTGAGCCCTGCTCTCTGTGAACCTTGCCTGTTGTCTATCATATAATTGGCACCGGTTCCCCTACAGACTCTGTTTAGATTAAGCATGTATAGAAAAAATGGATCATTGATTCAACCCCAATATTACCTTTTTAGTAATTCAGAATGACGGTTATTTGTTTCAACCCATTCTTTGGTAGCCTTAATGTTAGACATTAGTAACCTTAGTAAGGTGGGGGGCAGGGGTTGCTAGGGTAAGGTCGGGGTGGGAGGGGGTTTATTAGGTATATAGTGGGTGAGGGATATAGTGCGTGAGGGGGGGTTCTGGTCGGGTGGCCCGTACGGGTCGTGTTGCCCCCCCCTCTTTGGGGGGCGTCTGGTCCGGGGGCGTCTGGTCCGGGGGCGGGGCCGGGGGTCGGGCACAGGCAGTCGTATAGTTGAATTGTGGTGACCCCCCCCCCCCACTTGGGATTTTTGGATGTGAATGTTATGTGGGAATGTGTGTACAGCGTCCTTTTTTTGTGTCTGTGTGTGGTGAGTGGGGCACTAGGGAGGGATGGTGTGAATGAGTTTTTTTTTGTTTTTTTTTTTCCAGGTTCGGGTCTGGTCCGCTCCCTCTCCCAAGGACATCTCAAGTCTCCGATAGGTGCGGAGCCCATCCCCCCATGTCCTGCCCTCCTCCGCTGCGTTGGCAGGCGCCTTGGCCCTCTGGCGCATTGACAGTCCTCGGGTTTGGGGCGGGTTCCCGGGTGGGCGCCGGCCCATTCCCGGCGGCGGCATCGCGGGGCCTAGCCCGGGGCCCCTGCTGCGGGGGCGGGGTGCCCCTGGGGCCTCTTGTCCCCAGTGCCCATGGCCAGGACCACTTCAGCGGGGCTAGCTGCCGGCGGAGCCCACGGGCTCGTCCCCGCGGCTCTTGGGGGCGTCGGCATTGCGGTGGCTGGGGGATTTCCTCGGGGTCGTCTCTCCTCTTTCCTCGGGGGGTTGCAGATATCCTGTGATGGCCCCTCTCGGGCGCCCTGCTTTGGGGGGCCCTTTGGGAGTCCGGGGTTATGGATCCCCTGACCCCTGCCTCTGTGCTCGGGGAAGGCGGGTCTTTGGTTCTCCACAACCACTATCAAACTATTTCCTTCTGGATAATTTTCACCTAAACTAGTGCACTCTCACAAACTCCCACAGGTGCTGGGTCCCAGGTATTAAATGTTCACTTATATACAGAAAGCCTATAATTTATTTATTTATTTTCTTTCACTTTCTTTTTTAAGGTATCACATTACACATGTCAGCTTAAATAATAATACATATGATTTAGCAATGGCATCAAGGTGTTACTCTATTGTATCTGTTGCTTTATGTCTGTTGGTTGTGCTGTTCTTTTTGCATCTCTCTTTCCAGGTGATGGAGCAGACAGAGGACATTTTATCATTCTCTCCCTTTTATCTCTTCTGTCTTTCACCTCTTCTCTTTCTTTTTTTTCTCTTCTTGTTCTTCCTTTACTCTCCTACTTTCCCATTGTAGTGTCCATATAATTTGAAATTCTCCCTGCAGGAATCACAGTAAAGCTATTTACATGCACAAATCAAGCGGAGCATTATGGCGAAAGCTGTTTGCTCCACTTGTGAAAGCAAAATCTGTCGAGCTCTATTTGGCATTAAGACATCGATTCTTATTGCCACATTGCTAGACAGGACACTGGGAAGAAAAAAAAAAAAAAAAAAAAAAAAAAAAAAGAAGACAGTAACCTTAACCAATTTTCTGTGTAGAAAACCAAACCCAGTCTGTTTTGTCAAGCTCACACCTTACCCTGTTGTGGTTAATCCAAACCAGAGCTGAATTGGTTATACTGTATTTGATGCAGGATTGGGTTTATAAAATAAACAAAACTGGGTTGTTTTAAGCAGTTTTAATAGTGATCATGGAGTAGAATGGATCAACATAGTTTTAATTTAAATGTCTCCCAAAAATGAGACTATGACAGTTTAGGATCTTGTAAATGGTTTTCATACTGTAAAATGTCTTGTGTTGTTCTTTCTTTCTTTCTTTTTTATTCATGTATTGTAAATAACACATGATGGGAAGTATACCGCTTACTCTAAAGCTCTAAATTTACCTATTCATCTATCAAACAAGCCTCTGTGGAGCTTCCTCTATAGTAGACATGATGAGTCTTAAAAATACAGTGATTCTATGATGAAGAAAGGATGACCAGCTCCTCCACTGCCTGGAGTTTAGTATAGAGCCTGTGAGAGGTTGGTGCAGATTTTTTAGAATGACTTAAAATGGACATAGGATGCACAATCCACTTTTTTAGCCCTTAAATACATTTTGTTGTATACTTGTAGTGTCTAGGAGAGCAGAAAAATTATTATTATTATTATTTTTGAACAATTGCATCACAGTTCTTGCTGCAGAGCTGCTAAACAAGGTCATGGTCTTCTGGCTACCAATTTTGCGATTCTGCCGTTTTTATGTTTTTGCTGTGATTTTGTTGCCCAAACTGAAGGAAGCTACAGCTCCAAGTGAATAAATGAAAATGTTTGTTGTTTGTGTTAACCCACACAATTCATAACACTGTCCGCCAGCATGCTACAGAAATGGTCGAACATGGTGGAGCAGAACACTCAGCGAACTGGTGGGAGCCGAGGTGTGAAGAGCCTCCTCTGCATTTAAAGAGACCGCAGCAAAAGGAGTTGTTCTCAGACATACTTCAGAAGAGGGGTAAAAGAGGGGCTGTGGGGCAACAATAGCGAGGAATTCAGATCAAAACATAACAGTTTTAGCTTACATAGACCATAACTGAGTGATTTCAATGTGAAAAGAATTTAAAAGCATGATACATTCCCTTTAATTGCAGATCAAAGCATGATACATTCCCTTTAATTGCAGATCACCTGACAACAATTTCCCTCTGGGATTATTAAAGTATTTCTGATTCTGATTCTGAACTGCCAAATCCAGACCTGTCCATTAGTTTATCAAACAGAGAAACCAAAACACATGTCTATGCTTCTCTAGAGTCCAGTGATGAAATGTTTTAAACCACAGTCTCCAAAGTTTTGAATTGCTCTTGGGGAGGTAAGGTTTGGATGTAGCTGCTCCACTATTAAAGCTGATTTCACCAAACTCTTGAAGCGTTAGAATAATCTGAAGGCCACATGAAGCTTGGAGGCAAACCATTTGTGACTATGGCGCACAGATGATGCTCACATCTTGCATTATCCCAACTGACTTTCCATGGCCTAGCACTTCAAATGCAAGTTGTGGTTTACTATTGCTTCCACCATGTTATGATGTTCAGCAGTGAGGACATGACTGGTTTCATTGTACTGGTGGCATCCTATCATTTTACAATACTTGAATTCAACAATCTCCCTTCAGAAATATTTGTAGAAGTAAGCCAAACCCCAGGATGCTTGGTATTAAATACATGTGGCTGTTCAAGTTGTTGGAATAACAAAATTCAAAGGTGCAGTGGGATTATTAATACTTTTGGCAATAGGGTGTATCTCTACTGAAGCATTTCCCAGTTTCCCCTCAGAATTACTCTTTTAGTAGTTTAGTGTGATGTTTTTCTGCTTTTTTGTTTTATTTTTTATACAAATAAATCAGTCGGATCACTAATTCCATAAGTGACCAGTTCCACTAAAATCATTTACTTTCAACTCAAGTGTCAGTATTGGGATTTTTTTTTCTTTTTTACAAGAAACACATCTCTTTCCTTTCTGTAAAGAAAGGAAATATTTAACAGGTTTCTGGGATTTGATTCTCCCACCACCGGAATATCGCCAAAATTAGAAATATTCTGCCCAGAAGTGATGTTGGAAAACTTGTCCATGCATTTGTTACTTCAAGGCTGGACTATTGTAATTCTTTACTATCAGGAAGTCCACAAAATGCAGTTCAAAGCCTTCAGCTGATTCAAAATGCTGCAGCAAGAGACCTGATGAAAATCAACAAGAGAGATCACATTTCTCCTATTTTAGCTTCCCTTCATTGGCTTCCTGTTAAATCAAGAATATAATTTGAATCAAATTGAATTTAATTAAAGTATGATTCGTTAAGGATAACAAGTTACCCTCATTAAACATGCAATGTTCATGTTTGTGAGTTTGTATTGTTCCCTGTGGTTTCACTAATGGATTTGTTCCTCAGTAACCTGACATTGAATAGGAGGAGAAAAAGGTTGGATGGATGAAATGATCACAGTAAATAAACAGGGATAGAACCTCACTGCTTCCACCATGTTAGTAATTAAAGAGGTGGGAATACTTTGTTTTATAAATATATGACCTCTAGGAGCCAGGACAAAATAAGAGGCTTTACAGAACAGTATTCATAATAAACATAGCACAGTAAGCTTATAACGGGTATTATTTTAAACTCTCTTTTCTTCCTGTGCCCCTTTTAACACCCACAGGCCCCAACTTCAGCAAAATGAGGCAATTCTCAGTGAAGTGGCTGCGCTTGACCAAAAACAACCAGGTGTGGGGGTTTATTTCTAAAAGTGAGAGGTGTTCAAATAAATCAGTGCATAGTTGTCATCTGCACTTCACACCATCAGCTTCAGTTAGCTATTGTTATCTGCTAAAAGTCAAGTGCACCTATAGAGTGGTTGGTTGAATGCAGCGCTGAAAGAGCTCATGAGAAAAGCAGTGGAGCGGGATGCAATAACTTTATTTATGTGAATGCATACATAAACACAGAAGATAAAACGTCTCTTGACAGTGAATGGTTGTTAGGACATAGCATTCTTTTTGGATGCTGCGAGAATGAATCACACAAAGTGACATCTAGAAGAATTCAGTTTTTCACAAAAGTTGCACCTCTCATTTGCCCTTCAACAGAACACACATTTAACACTCTGACAAGAACAAAAGACTGAATCACCTTTGGCAAATTGCTTAGGAGTGACTGTATTCAGTCACAACAGATCTCAAATTAGAGGAATTTCAATCAGGATAGTCCAGATGGGACACGTCAGCTGTAAATGGCAAATCCACAAGACACTCACTCATTGGCATTCATTGACAGTTCTCACCTCAGACTAAGCTTCTCTTTAAGCATGTGGCAGGCAGATGCTCCAGGGATTTGGTCTGCTGACCATTGTTGCTGCAGGTTGGGTTTCAGAGTTATTTCACACACATATCTTCAGTTTGATGAGCCTGCATCTGTTTCACCTGAATCTCTTTGCTTAATGGCCCAGTAAACAGAAAACATGCTGTGTGTGAAAAGGCATAATGTTATCACTCTAATAACATTTTAACACTAGTATTACATGTTACATATTCAGTCTAATTGTTTGTTCCTATTTAGAAGCACCAGATCATCAGTGTGGTGCAGGTTCCTCTGCAGAAAGGCTCAAAGCGTGAGGGACAAGCAGACTGTTTTGTCTGCTTCACCGGGAGAAAAAACAAGTGTGGGAGGGGGAAGCTTTCCAAGATTGAGATTGAGTTATTTTGCAAAGAAGAATGGGAAAACATTTCAGTCTCTAAGTGTGCAGAGGTAAACACCAAACAATGTGCAGCTGTCATTCTGGTATGTAACATGGATTCAGAGGGCTGTATAAACATTCACCAAACACCTTTCAGAATTTTATTTGTTAAAATCCTGAAAAGCCTAATTTTCGTCCCACTATGTAAAATGTAAATACTTGCAAGGCACCAAAAGCCCTTCTGAACACAGCCAAAATACATCAGAAGAATAAACATAAAAAACAACATGCCTCTGGTGGTTAACACTGTCCACATCTAGGGTGTGGCCTGTTGAATGTAGAATGTTAATCTACGTTTGCCTGATAATTGTATCTATTCCAGATGATGACCATATGACCAAACATCACCTGTGCAAAGTCGCTATCAAGCAAAAACAGTGGCTTGGTCCCTCCATTCAAAGCGAGTCTAAATGACTGCACAACAGAGTGAAGCAATGACGTAAAGGACAAATCCCAGACATAGTCAATCACAGTGAGATGGGGGAATACGCAGGAGCTCTCCCGGGCCGAATGCGTCACAGTGGGGAGACGGGTAGGCGTGTCTCTTCCTGTAACTGTATTTGATTGGCACTTTTTGTGTGTAAGCTCCTTTTTAAGAGGACCTCCTGGTGCACTCTCAGGATTTTAGCCTGTCAAGTCAGAATGAAATACATCTCCAGGCTGTAGCCAATTCTGATAATGGATCCAGCAGTACTTCCGCTCTTGGCAGGAGGCCTACTGGGATAAATAAATTCCCTTTGTGTTGCCAATTATTCTTCTACAATTGTCATCCAGGGCATGACATCAGTATGCGTAAATAGTAGAGCTTAATAAGATTTAATTTCTTTCATTCATTCAAGTTTGTAAACCCTCTTCTTGTGCATATTGTTCCATGTGGCTAAGAGACCTAAAATGATGATGGTAGGGAGATGGCTGAGGGTGGATAACAGAATGTGGGGTGTTGGTGGCACAGAGGTTAGGCAGTTCATCTTGCAATTGGTGGGTTGCTGGTTCGATTCCCTGCTCTTACAATCTCTGTCATTGTATCCTTGTGCAAGACCCTTCACCCACATTACCTGCTGGTGGTGGTCAGTGGGCCCAATGGTGCTGGTGTATGGCAGCCTTGTCTCTGTCAGTCTGCCCCAGGGCAGCTGTGGCTACTAACATAGTTCACCACTACCATCATGGGTGAATGACTGACTGTAGCTTGAAGCTGTCAAGACTAGTTAAAGTGCTGTAGAAGCCATTTAGCCAACACTTTTAAATTATAAGTCTTGATAATATTCCAGATATTGTTTTTACACGGGATAACTTGGACTTATATCAGTCCTTCCTTATTAGCTTTAAAAATATAACTATTAAAAGCCTTTATTAAAAAAATATTCTAACAGCAAAAGTGCCCCTTTTTTGCCATTTTTCCAGATCATGTCATAGTTTGGGTTTTGTTTAGTTTTAGTTTTGGACTTTTCTTTATGTTGCCTGTCACTCCTCTGTCACTAGCCATTAACCAGTCATTTTGGTTCACCTGTCAGCCACCAGTGACTAAACAATCAGTTCAGTCCACTTCCAGTCACCACCCTTCTCTAAATAAGTTCCACCTGTTGCAGTTCATTCGTTTTCAACTCTGGTCACCTGTTCATTGACCTACTTATACACGCCTCAGCCTACTCTTCTTGCCCAGATTATTACGAACCTCCGGTGAGTCTTATCCAGCGTTTTTCTGTCTACCTGCCTGCCTGTGATTTTGATCCGTTTCTGTCTCCTGACTTCCGAGCCTGCCTTTCCCCTGTCGGACCTGATTGCTTGCTTGATTACCTGACCTGTTTCTGCACCCTGACCTTGCCTTCGGATTCTGATTCAGATTATTACTGGACCTCGGATCACCTGGCTCTGACTCTGGACTGGCTCTCGGATTACAGACTTTGGTTATCCCCTGTCTGCCTCTGCTTTCCTGGTTCTTACCCACTGCCTGCCTTCTAATAAACTCTCTTAATACTTTATCCGTTTGTCTGGCTGAATTCTTGGTCCTCCATTTCCGTTCATGACAGATGAAGCAACAGGAAAGTTGTCAAATTGGTTTCTTGCACAACAATAGGTTTGGTTTTACTGTGAATAACTATTAATCAGTGCCAATTGTGAACGAAGTTAGTAATTTTATCCAAATTACCAAGTTGGGACACTGTTTTCTGTGTGTAGTTCAGTCCTTGTTTCCTCCCATGGCTGGCTTTGGTGTCTGGAGTAGGATGGTCTGGATGATGTACTGACAGACTCCGTGCAACAAGAGGAGCTGGAAGAGAGGCTTATGGGGGCATTCACAGTGTGGACTGATATAGCTGATAGGGCCTGACTCCCTTGACAGCAGGACCTGGACCGGGAAGAGAAGCAAAACCTTCTCAGCAGGTGTAGTTGATGGTGGTGTGTTGGCTCAACCCCATGGAGGACAAGAAACGGAGCACGGCAAAACAAATCCATCGAAGCTGCTTTGAATAGTTTGGGAGGAACTGGAGCAACCAATGTGTTTAAGTATAGACGTGCAGATATTTGTTTGAGAAAGGTATCCAGCATAATGTTTTCTCATCTTTTGTACAACTTGCAGCTAAATACAACCTACTCAACCACCACCATTTTCGCTTTTTTCAGATTAGAGATTATGTGGAAAAAACTATTTCCCCACTTTCCGAACCGCCCTCCTGAAACCCTGGTAGATGCTCTTTTGACTGTGGATGCCTCTGCGAAGAAATGTATTTCGGTTCTTTATAGTTGTATGTGGTCAACAACTTCTTCACCTCTTACTGCCGTTAAGGCTGCTTGGGAGAGCAGTCTTGGTGTTGCTCTTAGTGATGGGCAATGGAATTCTGCATTATCTCTGGTTCATTTATCCTCCATATGCACTTGTCACAGGCTCATTTAGTGTAAGGTTCTTTATAGGGTCCATTATACAAATGCTAGATTATCCAGAATCTACCCTTCTGTCAGTGAGGCTTGTGGCAGGTGTCATTTATCCCCGGCCAACCATGTACACATGTTCTGGTCATGTCCTAAACTGACGTTGTTTTGGTCTGATATATTTACCACATTGAGCTTGGCCTATGGCTGCACCATTGCTCCTAATCCGCTGTCTGCAATTTTTGGTGTCCTTCCCACTACTCACTTGCCCAGGGTGTTAAAAGGTGTTGTGTCATTCACAACCCTGCTGCCCCGTAAATTGATTTAGCTTAATTGGAAACTTGCCCATCCTCCTTCACATATCCGTTGGATCCGGGAGGTACTCTATAATCTGAAGCTTGAGAAACTCAGATTCTCACTCAAAGGTTCTGTGAAATCATTCAATTCCACCTGGGACCCTTTTCTACGACACACAGAATTTCTTAATTGTAATTCTCAAGAACTGGGGGTTGAGTAGGAGAGAGGGTGTTTTATTTATTTATTTCTCTGTTTTTTTTTTTTTTTTTTTGTATTTGTATGTGTGTATGTGTATATGTGTGTATGTATATGTGTGTGTGTGTGTGTGTGTGTGTGTATGTATGTATGTATGTATGTATGTATGTATGTATGTATGTATTGGGGGGTGTTTACATACAGTTGTGCCACTAAATGTGTCATCTTTATACTTTGTACTCTGTATGTTATTGGTTTAAAAAACTGTTCAATAAATATAGTGGAAAAAAAAGAAAGGTATCCAGCATGAGTTTTTTTCCTTTTTTTGATTGTTTTGGTTCTGATCCACATTTGGGCGAGATGACTCTTACGACTGTTAAGTCCTTCTGTTGATAGAGGACATTTATTGGAGTTCTAACCACATTTCGGTGACTGTGGCTTGATTGGTTGAGTAATTGTCTGGCATTTAGAAGGTTGTGGGTTTGATTCCAGCTTCCCTTTGCCACATGATGATGTGCCCCTGGGCAAGGCACTTAACCCCAAGTTGCCTACTGAGCTGCATCTTGGTGTATGAATGTGTGCATGTTAGTGAGAGTGACTGGGTGAATGTGACTATAGTGTACAGCGCTTTGGGTGGTCAGCATGACTGGAAAAGCGCTATATAAGTTCAGTCCATTTACCATTTCTATAGTCAGTAAGGGACACTATAGAAAACTACGTTAAAACATCATGTTTCAAAGTATATTTAAAGATCCCCCTGATATGAATTTACATATGATTGGTAGAAAACCTCTTGTCATACAGTATGTTGTAGAAATAAAAGCTAACTACAGGAAACTGACAGCCTCAAATTGATTAATTTAAATGGAGACTTAGAATACAAAGGCAGAAGGCTGAAACAACAAACAATCATGACAAGAACTGAGTAAAGACAACATTGAGGACATTGAGGACAACATACAACTAAGAATAAAGCATCCAGCCTGGACGTCAGAAAACCGACCAATTAAAAACTTCTGGGAAGGAGAGTAAATTACATGAAAAGCAGGTCTGACTAAAGGATCAGGTAAACTGAGAAAGCTGATCAATAAACAGAATCAACACAGGCAGAGCTGGACAACCACACCAACAGATCTACTAACCTCAGGAAAAATGACCAACATTAAAATAAGAGTCTGAACCAAAATGTGCCGGTCAGAATCAAAAAACACAAAGGAATTAACTAATACAGAAATATCACAACGACAGTAAGAAACAGACCAAAATATCCAAATACAAACACGTCAGAACTGGGAACACAAACAGTTGCTGATCTTGAGACATATGGAGGACTATTCCACTTATTGGCCAAAAAATGCAGGCGTGAAACTTTAAAAACTAAAAAGGTAGAACATGGTAAAGTAGCAAAAAGGACCAGTGCCGGTTTTTGTTGGTGAAGATTATCAGTCATCCAAGTCATGATCAGTCCAAAAAAGGTTAAAAATAAAACAACTGGACTTCTATTTTAAAGTTGAAGACGTTTCGTTGCGTGGAGGTGTGAATTGGGGTGAATCTTGGCAGGAATCAAACCTATAGGTTTGACATACACCACTGCTCCTCTTGAAGCACTTCATAATGACGGGGGTCAGAGCGATGGGACAATAACTGCTGAGGCAAGTGATGATTGTTTTTTTGGGGACAGGCACGATAACGGATGATTCCAGACAGGAGGGACCATGGGAAGCTGCAGGGAGAGGCTGAAGATGTCCAGAAAGACCCCTGCTAGCTGGTCAGCATACGATTTAAGCATTTGACCTGACACCATGTCTGGACCTGCGGCCTTGTTGGTGTTGACCTTTTTCAGGATAGAGGTCACCTGGTGGAGCTGCAGGACTAGAGGCTGATGGTGCTTCTCTGGTTGGGGGAGAAGTTCAGGCTCCCTGCTGCTTGGAGAGTCGAAGCGTGTGAAGAAGCTGTTTAAGGTGTCAGGGAGAGCTGGGTCGTTGCTGGACTACTGGTCGCTGCACTTGTAGTCTGTGATGTTTCTGATGCCTCTCCACATGTTGCATGGATTGTTGCTGTTGAAGTGGTCCTCGATGCGCTGCTTGAATCTGTGCTTAGCCTTCTGGATGCCTTTTCAAGTTTACTTCTAGCTCTGCTATGAGTCCAGATTGGATGGTCGGTACGGTTTGTGCACTCCGGCGTAGGGTTGCAGTTCCAATAGCTCCTCTCTCCTGTATTGTAGAGCTTGGAGTGGTGATAACACGAGTTAAAACACAAAAACAAACAAAATGAACCGAAGTGCCTTGGTGGGTGCAGTATCCTGCTCCGCCATCTTGAGGCTGGATCCAAGGGCCAGAAGCAAGGTCATAACTGGAGGACCCAAAACTGGCAAGGAAGTAATGGTGACAACTACACACAGAGCTCCTATCAATAATCTGGTGAGGTGTGCTGGTTTAGAGGGAGCCTAAATAGTGAGCATGGGTGAGGGGCAACAGAGCAAAAAGCATAAGAATAAAAGAATAAACTGACTACTGACTGAAATGTGAGCAGGCATGGAAACAGAATTAAGAAAACTGAAGCATTACCAGACTGGCGACCTGTCCATGGTGTACCCCGCCTCTCGCCCAGTGAACGCTGGAAATAGGCACCAGCAACCCCCGCGACCCCATGAGGAATAAGCGGTTTGGAAAATGGATGGATGGATGGATGAAGCATTACCGAAATCTCCTGGCTTCACCTGGAGCAGTGATCAGGTGATGGAAAATGGTAAAGTGAATTGCAGCAGGACTTCAAAACAACCAAATACAGGCTCAACAAAGATCACAACCTGTGTTACTAAGATAAAATCTTAAGCATGCCATTTTACTGACGTTTTATTAAAGATATTTTTCTTTAGAAAACTCTATAAAAATTCCTGAATTCTTCTTTAGACACTTTCCACGAAGGCCTAATACTGAAATCAAATGAAACATTTTTTTTTTACAAAGGAACAAATCAAAGCTGTAAGTGCTAAAGATTCCAATACACTGTCTACTTTATCTTTGATTCACAGTACATGTCTTGGTGGACATTTTTATATGATGGTCCATTTTCAACTAGAATTAAAGATCCATTCATGAAGCTTACCTGTGCATCAAGTAAGCTCTTTAATTGGATATTTTTTCAGAAGTTTTAAATACATGTGATTTATTTTTGTATTCTGCATATACCAAGTACCTTGACTCTTGTAAATGTCTATACATCCAGACAGACAGTACTTTTTATTTCGTGTAGAATAGAATGAAAAATCCTTTAATATCCTTCAATGGGCAAATTCGGTATTTACTAATGTTTACAGCATGAAGGTGCGTTCACATTGAATGCGAAAGTGTCAGGTCGAGCAACAGATTTATACATGATATCCCTGTGCACAGGTGCCACACAGGTGCGATGTGACGCAAAGTGACACGAAACCTGCAATGGCTGCGAAGCAACAGTTATTGGAGTTGAAAACTGTGACATTTTTTGTCTTGTCGCACCACAACAACCAATCAGGGACTGGATCTGGATGTGACTGTGACGTGGAGACTAAGCAGTCCTCATTCAACATGGGAAAAAAACTGATAGTGGTGGTCTGTGGTCGGCCATATGTTGTATGAGTCCACCAATTATCACGACCCAGACAAGTCCAAAAAGAACCACGCCTACAAAAAAGTGAGCGAGGAGAGTGGAGTGGCAGCTAAGTGAACGTGTCACTATATAGCTCCTTCTTTCACTAATGTTTGTAGAAGCAGTCTGCAGGCCCTAATGCTGGAGTTTGTTCAACCTTGGCCATGGTATAGATTGGAACACAGGGATTCTTAGGGGAGTGGTGGCAGCAGTGTGCTTGCGCTCTGAGAAGGTTGCAAGTACCCGGTTCGATCCCCACTGCCTGCACTCTGGGTCCCTAAGCAAGACCCTCAACCCCTGATTGCTCCCCGGGTGCCGCACATGGCAGCCCACTGCTTCCTAAGGGTGATGGGTTAAAAGCAGGGTTAATAATATGTTGAGGGTGATGCAAAACAACTTGTCATGTATGGGAAGGTTTGAAATTATATTGACCAGCAAGAAGATAGTAGTGTTTAGCTCACCCACCATCAGTGGTTTGAGAAGAATGCCTGAGATTCATTTCATGTCCCTTTGGACCAGAGATCCAGAGTGTTTTACTGAAAGCAAACACAGCCCCATGACATGTATGATTGAAATGAGATAGTATGTGGTTATGAAAGGGTCCTCTTTGTGTTTTTATCGCAGAAAGCTTTATAAATTATTCACATAATCCAATGCAGTTATTACCTGCTCTACAAAGCTTTTTATTTTTGTTCTTGTTTGTATCTGTAATGAAATATGCTTCACTCACCATTTTCTTCTTTAAGCAAAACTTTGTAATCATTAAATCACCACATGTTATTCAAATAAAGAAGTATTCCATTACATCAGAGAGTGTAAATGGTAAAACCATGAATTAGTTTGAGAGTCCCTTCTCAAACTGCTCTTTGCTCACTGAACTGCTCCCATTGATAGCTGCACCGTTTTACCAATGCATTAACATGGCAGGTAACAGTTCTCTTTGTGTTTTTCATTTATCTTGTTTTTCAAAAGGGTTTTATCTGGTGACACGGGCTTATGTTCATCATTTGCCAGATGCTTGATCATATTTTTTAATATCCTTAACAATAGGAAATGGGATTTAACTTGTTAAACTGACACTAATGAGAGAAGCAAACAGTGCCCTTTCAGGGAACTGGTGCTGGTTCCTGGGACATTCCCTCTGTATGTTTACCCAAAAAGTTCATATCCTGGTTGGATGTTGATTGAAGCAGGTGGCACAGACCTGACCTACAAGTCAAATACAGGCTGAGTTTATGGCAAAATGATTTTCTGTGGGATGGCAGTGTATAGGGAAGAGGGGGGACGTTGCCTTCTGGATATAATGAGGATTTCTGTTGTCCATAAAAGTTTATCACTTCACAGCGGAAATTACTGTTCTGGTGAATTATCTATTTATCGGTCAGTGGATCACTAAAAGAGCTATCAGATAATAGGATTAACATCCAAAGATGATAAATCAGAGCAACAAAAACCACAATCCACACACTCACTGTGGATGTTTCATTGTTAACAAACATCAACTGGTTAAGATTTTTACAATAAAAGCAGTTTTTATTTTTTATCCAGAAGTGACGTTAGATGAGGCACGTTGTTATAGTTTTTAGTAGCCTGGTCCAGGGATGGGCTCATGTTGTTTTAGAAAATAACCCTTGGAATAGGGAAAAAGAGAATCTGACACACTTGGTCTTCACACAATCTACGAAGAATGTTAAACATCTGAGCATCAATGAGACATGTTCATATTTAGACACTCCACATAGACAATAAGCTTAATTGTAACAACCAGCACTGAGAACCAGAGACATACAAAAAATACACAAATGCATCTCCCCCTCATCACCACAAAACAAATCTAAACATAAAACAAGACTGCCAACAAATCAGCTGCATAAAGGTGTGGTAAAGTATGTCTGTTCATACACAGTGAATTTGTCTGAGTAAAATGTACTCGAATTGAAGAAAAAATTACTCAGAAAATATATTTGGTCCCACTCAAAAAAAAAGTCTTCAATTCGAATAAATTTTACTCAGTTTAATTCGAGTCAATTTTATTTATATAGCGCCAATTCATGATACATGTCATCTCAAGGCATTTCCAAAATCAAATTCAATCAAATATTATACAGATTGGATCAGATTATACAGATTGGTAAAAAAAAAATCCTATCTAAGGGAACCCAGTAGATTGCATGAAAGTCCTGACAAGCAGCATTCACAACTCCTCAAACAGCATAGAGCCACAGGGACAGTTGTCTGCATTATCCATGGCTTTGCAGCAATCCCTCATACTGAGCAAGCATGAAGAGACAGTGGAAAGGAAAACTCCCCATTAACGGGAAAGAAAAACCTCCAGCAGAACCAGGCTCATTATGAACGGTCATCTGCCTCAACCGACTGAGGGTTAGAGAAGACAGAGCAGAGACACAAAAAAGACAAAAAAAGCATCTATGTTATATGGTAATAGCGGATGATCTGTCTTCCCTGGATGATGTCACAGTTAACAGAATGCCAGACCAGGTGTACCTACTATGAAAAGAAAAAAGAGAGAGAGCAAAAAGGTAAAAGCTGAAATGACAACAGTCATTTCAATGCAATGCAAAACTGGAGAACAGTAGAAATCAGTAGAGTGAGAAAAATAAGCCCTGTTGTCCTCCAGTAGCCTAAGCCTATAGCAGCATAACTATAGAGGTAGCTCAGGGTAACATGAGCCACTCTGACTATAAGCTTTGTCAAAAAGGAAAGTTTTAAGATTAGTCTTAAAAGTAGACAGGGTGTCTGCCTCACGGACCAAAACTGGGAGTTGGTTCCACAGGAGAGGAGCCTGATAGCTAAAGGATCTGCCTCCCATTCTACTTTTAGAGACTCTAGGAACCACCAGCAGACCTGCAGTCTGAGAGCAAAGTGCTCTGTTAGGAACATACGGGGTAATCAGAGCTCTGATATATGATGGAGCTTGATTATTAAGGGCTTTATACGTTAGAAGAAGAATTTTAAATTCTATTCTTGATTTAACAGTGTCATGATTTGTCTTAGATGAACCCGGACAGAGTACACACACACACACACACACACACACACACACACACACACACACACACACACACACACACACACACACACACACACACACACACAGAGCTGGTCTTGAGAGTTTAATGCAAGTAGTGGATTGTGGAAGACAAAAAACAGAGACAGTTACCAGACGGAGAGTGAAGAGTGCAGGAGCTGGCTGACTGGAAAGGACCGGGAATGACAGACAGGATCTGGAGTCGGACTACTGAAAACCCTGTGGTGCAGTATAAAGAGAGTTCCTTGGACGCAGGGGCAACAGTTAATCCCAACTGAGCTTCAACAAAGTTCCTTGGACTCAGATGCTACAGAAAACCCCACAGGGCAATAGAGAGAAATCCGGAGGCGCTGGGCTGCTGCCGAACCAGGACTGCAGATGAGAGAACCACAAAGACTAAGGAGCAGAGATCCAGCAGCGCAGCAGAACGGGTACTTAACTTGGCAGACGGGTCGAGACGGACGAGAATTGGATTTGACAGGCTTGGTGTTAGTATTGACTGAAGATGAGCCGGCGATGAGGAACAAACTGTTCCTCATCTGCTGTTAATTAGAGCCTGACAAGTGTGCCTAATCAGGGCAGCACTGAGGAAGAAGGAGCCAGGAAATGCTCAAAGTGCAGTCAGCAAGGCTGACTTTCTTCAGAACTCTTGCTGCAGCATTTTGGATCAGCTGAAGGCTTCGAAGAGCATTTTGTGGACTTCCTTTTTGTAAAGAATTACAATAGTCCAGCCTTGAAGTAACAAATGCATGGACTAGCTATCAAGCATCACTTCTGGATAGAATATTTCTAATTCTGACAATTTTCCCCAGGTGAAAAAAGGAAACCATGGAAACCTGTTAAATGTGGGATTTAAATGACATGTCTTGGTCAAAAATAACACTGAGATTACTGAGAGATTTACTGTGTAAATGACCTGTCCAAAGCTGTCAGGAAATTAGACAGAAAAAAAAAACTGAAAGTAATCTGAGATTCACCAGTGATATGACCGGTGCAAAAATATAACCTTGAAGTCATGTTTTTCGATTGTGGGAGGAAGCTGGAGGATCCAGAGGGAATCCACAGTTGCACAGGGAGAACATGCAAACTCCTTGCAGTTGTTGGTGACAGTAACCAAATAAAAAGCAATATTACTAATCCAGTCTGAGGCTGGGAAGCTTTCCCATCTTTCATGCCTCCTCTTCTTGTAGTTTGTTCTACTCTGGCGCTGTTTATGCTCCTGCTCTTCTGTGCTTCTGCCATCTGGATCTTTCTCTTCCTTTCTTCCTCTCTCTTTTCTGTTGGCTTGAACTCCTCTGAGATGAATTCTGACTAATTTAAGAGCATCAACAGGAGCATGTTCTAATGTAGAAATTGTCAAAAGTTTCAAACCTTTGGATTAAGAATACGTTAGGATCAAACTGAAGTTAATGTAAACATTGGCCACAGGATGTGCCCCAACACGTCATTTCCGGTTGATTGTTATTATATGTTTAATCCTAAATTACCAATTCAAGCCTTAATCGCTTCCTGGAGAAATCACATTGATAAAAAATAAAGCGTCTTAAAGGCTATTGATTTCTACTTAGCAAATCATTCTTAAGAATGATTTGCTATTTCCTCGAATAATGTTTTATATAATTCAGATTTGCATTGTGAATGGGTTGAAACACATAAAATGACGTTAAGCTAATTTAACCTCATTCCATGTTCTTTAAGATGAACTTTGGTTCTGTAATTTGGATCAGCAGTGAACCAGGATTCACTAAATCATTTTGATGATGGTTTCAACCATTTTATTTGTCCTTTTATGTCTTTTGTGTGCACATAGTTCCTTGGCTTCTTTTTATATTAATTTTGCTTAGTAATTTAGTTAAGTTTCACTAGCCTAGTAGAGAGGATTTGTTGATTGAAATATAGTGTTAATTCAGATAAACAGCATTCTATAGTGATGTTCCCTAGATGTTCAATTTGATTAATAATTAATAAATTAGTTAATAAATTATTGAACTTGAAGAGAAGTTGTCACTCATTTATTCCATATATGTGCAGAGTTTGCTGTTAAAAGAACGGCAGTAGGGCGCGCTGGTGGCGCGACCCACGTACAGAGGCCTTAGTCCTCGATGCGGTCGACCCGTGTTCGACTCCAACCCATGGTCCTTTGCTGCATGCCTCTCCCTCTATGTGCTATACAAATAAATTTGCCTTGCCTTGTCTCTCCCCCTCTCCCCCCCCACCCTTCCTGTCAGCCTACTTTGTTAAAAAGCAAGCCACTAGAGCTGTGAAAAATCTCCAAAAAAAAAAAAAAAAAAAGAATGCCAGTGCACAACAGAAGAACTCTCCGAGTTTGAGCAGCGCAGCGCGGTTGTTTGTGAGAGACACCAGAGAGCAGAGTGGGCGTCCCAGGCTGAGCCTGCGTGCTGATTGGCTGGCGCCGCTGAGCCATGTACGAGTGGGGAGGGGGAGCAGCAACGTGCCGTGACACAGATGCGGAGACTTTGGATGAAGCTGCGTGCTGACGCAGAAATGACTGACCATTTTAATGGTCCCTAAAACTGACAGAGTGTCAGTTTTGGCCCCCCCCCCCCTCTGTCCTGGGCCCGGGACAACTGACCCATTTGTCCCCACCTGTCGGCGGGCGTGCGTATCCATACATCTTTATCTCTAAATATCTATATCCATCCATATATATATATATATATATATATATATATATATATATATATATATATATATATATCTTCAAATATTAAAATCCTATAATATATTCCCATATTCTTAAAATACTGTATAACAGTTTTCTGTATTTCCTTTATCCCCACTCCTGTTGTTCCTATTAATCCTTTCAGATTCCATTCCCCTCCTATCTGTCTTGTCTCTTGCTTTAATCTTATCCTTTCTTCATCATTCCTACAATGCAGTAATGTATGTTCTACATTTTCTGTTACTTTACATTCTAAACATTCATCTGTTTTGCTTTTTTGCTGCTGTCAACTAGTCAGAAGCCTGCTTAAGAAGGCTGGGAAACAGGTGGGAGGAATGAGTGGTGATTAGGCTGGGCAGAATCAGCACAGGAGCGCCAAATGAACAATCAGAGCAGGAGGGAGAGAGGAATGTAATCACAAACACTAGTTGACAGGCCCGAAACAGAACAAATATGCAAATATACTTTGGAAGTTCATGCTGAGGTTTGCTCTGGTAAAGTCCTCAATAACAATGATCAGGGAATCTGGATGTTTTTTTTTCTCCTGCATTGTCAAGATCCCCAGGGGTTTGATTACTTTTGTAGCTCCCTGTGGGTCCTGCAGTTTCTTTATGCTTATGCACTTTACTGTCCTTCTTCCTTAGATCCTTGTTTTTGTCATCAGTTTAGTTTTCTGTTCAGTATTTATGTTAATATTTTATTCTGGTATCTACTAGATTCAGTTCCTCTAGTTAGCTTATGTCCTTTATTATTGTATTAGTTCTGTTAGATCTTTATTTTCTGTTTGCCTTTCCTTAGTTTAGTAAGGGTTTTTCCTCATGTCCGACCATTCTTATGTTTCCCCCGTTAGGTCCAGTTCTCCCAATGCCTTGCCAGGTCACTACCCTCCTTTTCCTTCTGTGTAATTGAAGGAAAAGGAGACTCACTCATCTTAGTTGTGTAATTTGCTTCACCTGTTGTTCCTCCTGTCTCCCCTCCTATATGTTTTGTCAGCTCAGCCAGTTCTAGTTGTGAGGTCCTCTGTCTTCATCCGTGATATTACCAGTCTGGTTCTGGTTTCATCTGTGCCATGTTCCTTTCTGTCATTCTTGTTATCTTGTAAGCATTCTTTTTTTAATAAATGATTTGTCATTCATCATGCTGCATCCCAGCTCTTGTCTGTGCTTCAGTCCTGCAACACACCGACCAAAGCTGACATCCATAGGTTCTACCTCCAGAGATTTTCTTAATGTTTGCAAAAGATAACAAGATACGGCTTTTGTCATGGTTTGGTTGTTGGCCTTTGGCTTCTTACCAACACCCGCTGCACTGAAGGTGAAGGGCAATGTTCTGCACAACTTTGCCATTTGTCATCAAGCTAATTTAAACAAATGACCTGCTGCAATGGAAATGTGCCTACTTGAAAACCAAAGGCTTTCAATTACCTGGATAAACCAAATCCTGGGGCTTTAAATCCAATGGAAAAGTGACTCTTTATCACCTTTATAGTAAAACAAAAATAGTTCAAAGCTTTTATGAGCTGCAGTTGAGGGGGAAAGGCACAACATGTAGCTCTGGAGCTGTAGATTGTAGATGAACTTGGTTAGTGGGTGCTCCAATAGTGTTTTTCAGGACTACTGAAGAAGACCAGACATAAGTGTGCCAGAGTACCTCTAAATATGGTCTGAGCAGATCTGCCCTTTTTATATCATATACATAATACATACAATGAGATTACAACAAACACATTTATATTTTTTAAACTGATATGAGAAGAAGATCGTGTTTTGTGATCTTGTTTTGCTGGCTTGATTCAGATGATTTTGTGATTTCTGCCACTGAGCTACACTTACTTCATCATAATTACACCCTGTGCAGAATAGTGCATTGTGATCTGACAGTAAAAGAGCTGTTGGGAGTTCCGTGCTCTCCACTCAAGGATAATTACAGTGAAAAGAAAACATTTGTGAGCCATTTTTGGCCTCTTAACCAACAAAACATTTGAAAGAATTTCCCTAAGACTAGTGTATCATTAACCAGAGGAGTTAAGTTATGTCTAAGAAAACTGAGTGTTTTCTTAGTTTGTTCGCAAAAGAACAAACTTTTAGATCAAGTTATTTCAGAATTTCTGCCTTCAATTAAACAGGAAATGTCTTCTTGATGCCGTTACTGTTTTCCTGCTCCAGTGACACAGTCTCTGTATCACTGGAGCTGTATGTACAGTCTCCTTGTTTTTGTAATTTAATCTAAGGCAGTCCTTTATTATTTATTATTATGGAAAAGTCACTTCACACAGTAGTATTTGGAGTTCACAACCAAAGGTCCAAAATTTTAAAGTCTGATTAATCTTTGAGACATTTTGTCATCATTTCAGTTTAGTGGCAAAGAGCTCCATCTTGCTGGAAGGCTAAAAATTAAGAGCAGACTCCATCTAATTGTTGGAAGAATTTGATTCTTCCAGACTAAGATCAATCTGTACCAGAATGATGGGAAGAAGAAAGTTTGGAGAAGAATTGGAACAGCTCGTGATCCAAAGCACACCACATATTCTGTAAAACATGGTGGAAGCAGTGTGATGGCACGGGCATGCATGGCTTCCAATGGCACTGGATCACTTGTGTTTATTGATGGTGTGACGAAAGACAGAAGCAGCTGGATGAATTATGAAGTGTATAGGGATATACTTTCTGCTCAGATTCAGCCAAATGCAGCAAATTTGGGCGGCGCTACACGGTACAGGTGGACAATGATCCAAAACATACTGCAAAAGCAACCCAGGAGTTTTTTAAAGCAAAGAAGTGGAATATTCTGCAATGGCTGAGCCAATTGCTAGATCTCAACCCAATCAAGCACGCATTTAATTTGCTCAAGACAAATCTTAAGCCAGAAAAACCCACAAACAAGCACCAAGTGAAGACAGCTGCAGTAAAGGCTTGGCAAAGCATCACAAAAGAGGAAACCTAGTGTTTCCTCCTCTTCATATATTCCCACAGGTCGATCAAGAGTCACATTCGTAATCTCCGGGAAAGCAAGAAGCTGGGGCACGACTGAGTGGCAATGCGATTCTGACATTTATGATGAGTATTCTTTGTTTTCTGAGGAACTCACTCATATTTTTTATCCTATTCTTTCCAGAAGAGAAGCTGCAAGAGGTCTTTTGGCTATCCATCAGAAAGGCAGACCAGTTACTAGTTACTTCATTGACTTCCACACTCTCTCTGCTGATAGTAAATGTGAATGCTCTGATGAATGCCTTCATGCAAGGTCTGGATGTGAGGATCAAGGACGAGCTGGTGACAAGGGATCTACCAGGTCTGTAAGAGAGTTGGAGGACCTTGCTACACAGGTAGACCTTTGACTGATGGAGAGAAGGAGGGAGAGAAGATTCAGGACCGATAGAGGACCGTTTCCAAAAACGGTTATAAACAGAATAAACAGTTATTCCTGTTGTGTCTCCCCCTAATGTTTTTGCTCAGACAGAGGCTGCACCTCAGTAAGGGCTTATGCATTTGGGGCGCAGCAGCATTTCCCCGGCTGAACGGGAACAAAGGAGGCTTTTTGGTCTTTGTTTTTATTGTGGAGGCAAAGGATATTCCATCACCAGATGTTCATTAAAAAAAAACAGGCTCAGGAGTAGAGAGGGGACTTCTCCTGTGCCAGAGCAATTAATTGTTAAAACCTCCTACTTCCAGTTCTCAGGCCACTATTAAAGTTGCTGATCACTCCTGTGTGGTATCTGTGTTCATTGTTTTTAACATAGGTCTGGTTCCAGTGTCTATCAACTGCAGGGTCTTAGCATTGGATGGTCACGTATTAAATCAGTCATATGCTTGTACTGAGGGTATCAAACTTTCTATGGGAAGTAATCATCATGAGTCAGTCTCGTTTACTGTGATCAATTCACCTAAGCTATCCTTTATTTTAGTCGCTATGTGGTTAAAAAAACATAACTCATACATCAACTGGCAGACTGCGGAGATTTTGGGTTGATCGTCTGAATGTCTTTCAATCTGTTTAATGGAGGCAGCATCATTCGCTTCTCTGGAGACCACCAAGGAAGATACCTACCCTGATCTACCTAAGGTTCCTGTGGTCTATCATGGTCTCAAGGAGGTGTTCAATAAACATAGGGTTTCCTCGTTCCCTCCGCATCGTCCATATGACTGTGCTATTGACCTTTCTGGCACATCACCCCCTAGAGGCAGACTTTATTTGCTCCGGTTAACGGTGCAATAAGCTATGAAGAATTATGTGGGGGATCCGTTAAAAGCAGGCTTTATCCGGCACTCATCTTCTCTGACTGGTGCAGGGTTCTTTTTTGTAGGGAAAAAAGATGGATTGTTACAGTCATGTATTGATTACAGGGGACTTAATGACATTACTATAAATAACTGTTATCTTCTTCTACTTATGGACACTGCTTTCGACCTTATTCAGTGAGCTTTTTCTCAAAGAAATTTAACATTTAAATTACTCCACAATAGAAAAGGAGGTGCTGGCATTAATTTGGGCTTTTGGGTTCTGGTGTTGTACCTATTGAGGTCTATACAAAACTCTCTGTACTGTCCTAAACAAAGGTTGATTAGAAAGTCATTGTTTCTACAGGCTTCACGTTCAGTACATAAAGGGATCAGACAATGTGGTGGCAGATGTCTTGTCTTGAACTCTGTACAGTTAACTGTCACTGTAACTGTAACTGTTAACTGTCACTGTATTAATATGCTTCACGTTCATCCTCTTCTTCATAAAATGCTTCCCACTGGTATCAGGTTGCTGGAGGGGCAGGTTTAAGTACAAGGTGAGGTGGAAGTGAGTGACTTTAAATCAGGTCAGTCTTCAGACTTATGCATTTTCAGTTTACATTGGGAATATTTTAAATGTAAAAAATCAAACGGTTTCATATTGTGATGGAATCGTTAGCAGTAAAACTTTGAAAAGTGAAACGTTTGAAGAATGGAACCATGTTTTTATGAAGGGGTGTGACTGCCTTTTTTGCAGGGCCTGTTTACTTTGTCCTCTCTGCAGGTTCTGATATGCCTGGTCTTAAAATAGAAACGGTGTCTGCCTCATGGACCAAAACTGGGAGTTGGTCCTGTCATGGTTTTAAGGTGTTTGGCCCACATGCCGACACTGACGGAAACACAGAAACAGTTCTAAAGATGTTTATTTTTTAGACTCACAAGATAAAGCACACAATATGTGCAACAGGCGAGGTTGGAATGTCAGAGCAGGAATGACTGCGGGAAGAAAGAGGATAAATTAACACAAGTTGAACCAGGGGAAAATTCTCCAGAATCTGCTCTGCTTCCTGATGGAAGGAGATGGCTGAATGACGGGAGGGCTGGCAGATGTAACACATGCGGGGAGCCCGAACAGCACCACTGCGGGGGCAGGCAGGAGGAGCAGCTGGAAGAACCAGAGTAGTCCAAACGAACCAGATGAATCCAGGAAGGGGATTCTCTCGCCTGGCTTGGTAACACCAAGGGAGTGAGAGGGGAGACGCCAGAGCAAAATCTGAGCAGGCAGGGATTCAGGAAGCTGGTCTTCAAAGCACGGAACCAACTCAGGTGAGTAAATCCAAAACATGATGAACTGGAGAGGCCAGGGGTCCGTTCTTCGTACGTTGCTTAAAACATCCGAGATCAAATGAGATATCCAAGATGATTTCATCCGGCTAATCATGATCCGGCTAATTGGGTTCTTCGAACACACCTGTTGTTTATGATTAGTATGGCTGGATTGAGTTATCTGAGATAACTGCGCGTTCATGCGTTTGTTTAAAAGGGGAAATGTATCGATAGTAGAAACAATGATCAGCAGCGCTGCTATTGGCTCTTCAGCATGGCCAAAGAACGCCCACAGTTTTTCTCCCAAGCAGAACAAGAGCTTTTAATGGAAGGTTATGCCGAATTTGAGTGATTAATTAAAACGACAGGTAACACCTCAAAGTCTGCTAAAGCCAGGAGAGAGGGCTGGCAATAAGTAGCAGACAAATTTAATTGTAAATACTGTCCATGGTAGATGTTTCTTTCACTTTCTACAGTATGGATTTTTGCTTTTTAATAATCTCATATTTACTTTGTTCTTTTATGTCAGAGCCTCCTCGGGAGCCACTAGAACATGGGGACAAGTAAAAGTGAAATACAAGAATATTCTATAAAATGATAGCCTTTAATTAATATACTTTATTTTAAAAAGGCACTTCTTCCTCTTTTTTAAAAGCCACTGTTAAATTATGTGTTTGTCTATTTTTAACAGCTACCAATTAGAAGGCTGAAAAATCAGGTTCTTTTTACTATTACATGTTTAACCCTTTTTCTTTTTTTTTCTCCACAAAATGACTCAAGGTGCCATCTGTTCCCTATATTAACGGCATCTTCAACAAAAGAAAAAGTATTTTGACCTGAAAAAAAAACAGAAACAAATCAAGAGGAGAAATTGAACTCCACAACTTGAAAGAGAAAAACTGTACTAGAGATCGAGTTGCTTCAAAAGGACCTTCAGAGTAAATTCTAATACACCACTTTACACATAGTAGTATTACTGACTTTACATAACTATCTCTTACTGCAGGCAAAAGATGACTTGCTGACTTTTCTTTATAAATAATTGTTTAGATAAAACGACAGGAACAAAGCATTATTTCTTTCGTCTTTTATTGAACATAAAAAAAAATGGTGTTCCACAATTCTGTCCCTTCCTCTGCCACTAGGTGGTCCAAGTGCGCTGGCTAGACACAGACTTCCCTATCTCCTCCGCTACGATCTAATCCTGTTTACATGAAATAAACCTGCTCGGGAGCAGGCTCAACTTTGCGCACATGTTGCTATGACAGCAAGTCCAGGATGAGTTTAGAAGAACCAAACGATGCAAGATCATGCCAAATCGTCAACAATGAAATCCAGCTAACTGAGTTAGCGACGTACGAAGAACGGACCCCAGGAGACAAAATTAGATTCAAAAACAGGGTTTCCAAAAACTCACAGGAGACAGGTCTATGGCCTAGGCATACCACAACGGGGTAACACTCTGGCGTCTTCCAGCTGTCTGTGCACTCCTTTTAAGCCAGAGATGAGAGTTCCAAATGAGCCGCAGGTGCGGGCCACGCCCACCCATCAACTGCTGCCACCGGTGGAGCAGAATTAGAGAGCACGGAAAACAGAATCTTGACAGCTGACAACCTGATAACTAAAAGATCTGCCTCCCATTGTACTTTTAGAGACTCTAGGAACACAAAGAGGGGTCAGGAGTTCACCCAAGGATGGGGGATACAGGGTTATCTCTGTGGGGATCAGTCACCTGCAACCGCACATCTGGATAAGGCAAGACATTTCCTTATCTAGCAGAACAGTTAACCCTGTTTGAAGTTAAAACAGCAGAACATTCCTGCAAGCCAACTCTTAAAACAGACCAAATGCCTGTAACTTAATGAAAATAAAATGATCACATTTATCGTTTTCTAACACCCTCGGAACTCGAAGCTGAAAGAAGATTGTCCATTATACCTTTATAATTAAATCCAGTTAATATAAATGGTGCTTATTTTGACATACCAGCAATAAGGTCACAATGTGTTTGATATGACTGCTTTATTCCCTGACATGGGAGGACTGGTGATCTGTCTATTCTGGATATGTCCAGAACCGCAGTCCCCAAAAAAGCTGTTTGAAAAACATCCCAAACTAGAAGAGATGTGGCTCCTTTAAAAGCAGCAAAGAATGCACAAGTACAAGTTCCACATATTTATGTGTACATACGATACGAGAGAGGATCAAGTTAAAAATAAAACCTAGTTTATGACTGGGAATGAACTGATAGTCAAGTTACAACAGGCGCTAAGACTCCTCATGCAGAGAGCTGATCCTTGCGTCTGTTTCCCTCAGCTGGAGACATTTATGGAAGTTAATCCTAAAGCAAGTAGCAGCTTTGTCCCATAAAGGATGCGCTGCTGCTCCTGTCAACCCTTATTTTTAGCAGTAAAAGTTTACATGTATAAACTATCAAAGAAGAATGAACCATTTGTTGTTGGAGTAATGGGAAGCTGTAAAATAAAAGGGAACATAGAGGGAACATAAAAAAGTCCTAAAAATAATAAGTTTGAAATATAAAAATAGCTCAGAGCCTTTCTGCTGCTGAGTGATTGTCAGCATGAGCTTAGAGATTGACAAAATCACTGATTCCCCACACAAAAAGCAAGGTATGTGGGTGTTTACGCTGGTGAACATCCTCAGGCTGATCATGATGAGGAACAGACTACCCGGTACATCTCACATGAGCTACAATATGTCCATGCAGCGATAGAAACCTTAATGAGCCCTTCTTGTCAGCTTCTAGTTGGATTTATATAATGACGAGGATTTAAAAAAACTAGGAGTCATTCAGTGTGTCAAATTGAAAGTGTTAGTGTTAATTATCATTTTTGTCAAGCCAATAATGACAATTCACAAGCACAGCAGGTTGCATCTAATTGCCTTAGCCAGCTAATTTCTACGGCAACACAGAAGACAGCGATACCGAATAAACATGACAGCATGTTAAAGGTAAAGGGGGGCCAAATGTAGCCATTTCAACCAAAGGTTTGGAGAGAATCAGTTTTAAGCTGTTTCCATCAGTGTTATTTCTCCCTCAGTCTTCACTGTAGTGGAACTGATACAAAATATAGGCATGGGAGTTGTTTAAAGCTGCGCTATATGAAAAATGTATAAATGATCAAATAATGGGGAATCATCAAATCAAGCATGTACCAATAAGTAATTTGATAATCTATTTTTTTGTTGTTTACCTTATGGGTGTATAAATTTTTTCTGATGAACTTCAAAATTTACATTGTGTTATAGATATCTGTAGAAGATTGTTGGTGGCTGTTGTGACCTATCTGGAAAGTGAGTCTATCCAGTTTAGACCTAAGTTTAGGGCTGATTTGACCGAGTAAGCACTATAATGTAGCATCACAGAAATAGCCAGAAGACACAAATAGCAGATTTTTAATGACCCTTTTTAGATGACCACAGCTCAAAGAGCAGAAGTCACCAACATTATGCCCAAGGGTAACACAAGTATACCCCCAAGGACTGGATGCGGCACCCATGAGTCTGTCCAAAAAACAGCAAACTCACCAGTGAGCCACATCCAATATGTTATTTTATTCCTTCCCTTTTCCTTTTAAATCATAATTGCATTTACAGTATATGGATTTAAAGGTGACAATATAAAAAAACAACAACATTAAAATGGTGTTATTTTTAGGGCTGGGTATTGATACAAATTTCAAGAATCAATTCGATTCGGATTCTCAAGATTTGAAATCGATACTTTTTGATTCAATTCGATTTGATCCGTTCCTATCTCAAATTTGATTGCTGGTATTAAAAACATTTTTTAGCTGTTAACTGAATTTCATGACTGTGTAGTTATGCAACATATTGATACTAGTACCATATTAAAATGTAACTGCAAATTAATAAAGTAATGGTTGCTAATGGCGGCTGTAAGGACCAAACCCTCTTCCTGAATGTTGAGACAAATATTTTCACAAACATGCTGTGGGCCAAAATACTCAAGCGAGTCCAGGGTAGAAAACAGAGGACACCAGAGATATCTACAGCTGCTATTTCTATTCAGTTCAATTAAAAAATATAAAAGGGAAAATTAATTTGGACACTAACCTTTACTTTAATAACCTGGGGCATTGTGAAAAACTGGAGTGTGAAGGCTCCTGTGATGTATGTTGCATCCTTGCCTCTGGCCACTAGGTGAAGCTTGGCACTTTGTTTTGTTTGTTGTCTTGCTGAGGTCTCAGAGCAGAAGAAGAACTACTAAACAGGCTAATATGGTTGTTAAGCTAAAGTCAGCTCTCTTTGTGCTTTACTGATAAAACATAATATTGAAGATCCCACATACTTGGGCATTCTGTGCGCATACTGGGAGCCTCGCGGACTCTCCCTGGACATTTTACCTTGGTAGTCAAGCGTACCAGTTGCCTACATTTCTTGTGACAAATTCCTACAATTCACACACTTTTTCGCTGCGGGACGAAGTAGGGGAAGGGATGGTAAAATGTTTGATTATCTTTGCTAGTGAAGCATGTTGAGGCGATTCTTTTCCAGCAGGCACCCACCGCACAATTGTCAGTGCGCACAAAGAGAGGGACTGTGATGTTACGGATCAGGGTTTCTGCGCCTTATCCTGTACAACCATACACCCATCTGGAATAATCCTGACATCCTACAAAAAAAATAACATGATAAACTTTCCATACTGGAAGAGTAAAGGTATTGAATACCTGGATCATATATTTGAAGGAACTGACACCCCTGTTCTCCGATTGCCATCCAGAGTTTGGGGCCTGGAGGAGGTGCGGGCTACCCTTCCTGGGGTGAGTGTGAGTGTGTGTACTGCATACCCCTTTTTTTGGAGAGGGGGGGGCGAGAGTGTAAGTATGTGGGGGAACTAGGGTGGGAACGTGTAAATGTAGCTGTGTACCTGATTTTCTGTTTGTTTTTTTGACAGGTTGGGTTTGGACTGCCCCCTCTCCTGTAACATCTCAGGTCTCCACTAAGTGTGGAGCCCAACCTCCCTGTCATGCTCCTCTCAGTTGGCTACCGCCTTGACCCGCTGGTGCTTTTGTGGTCATCGGTGTCTGGGGCTGGGTGCTCGGGTGCCCGGTTCACTCCTGGTGTATGCTTCGCGGGGTCTGGGGTGCACTGGGGGGTGGATCTCTGGCTCCTCACAACCACTATTGAGCATTTATCTTTTAGATAAACCTTACATACACAAGTGCACTCTCACAAACACCAACAGGTGCTTACAGATTCACTTCAATACAGAAAACCCCATCATTAGCTTTAGCTGTCACTAAATAATACCGTGTATTTTTCAGTGATGGTATCAAGGCATTGGTTGTTTGTACAGTTAATACTTTATCGGTTTGTTTTGCTGTTCTTTTTATATCTCTCTTTGCAGGTGTAGACTCTGAGGATGTTATCTTGCTCTCTCCTTTTTCTCTCTATTGTTTTCACATTTTCTCCCTTTCAGCATGTTGTCTCACCTTTTTCTCCTTTTTTTCTCATACTTTCCCGTTTTTGTGTCCATTGAACATGAAATAGTCCCAGAACAAAATCTAATAAAGCTTTATGTATATATAAATCAAGCGGAGCACTATGGCGAAAGCAGTAATGCTCCACTTGTGAAAGTACACACACTATATATATATATCTACTTTTCCATATTGTATAAGGGGAGGTTTCCTTTACGTTTTAGCTACATGCATGCTTTGTATGAGGGATTTCTGCAAAGTCAACTGCCCAATGGAAATGACTGTACACTATAGCTACATGTTCATCCTGTAGGAGTGGATGCTGCAAGTCAATGACTTGATGCACTCTGCTGGGTTTCCTTAGATATAATTTTTTTTTTACTAATTTGTAATATGTCATAAACCGAATAAACTGAACAGAACTGTTTGAAAATTAGAATCGATAGGAATGTAACTGACTTGGAATCAGTATGATTGGATGGAATTACTTGTTTTTTGTAAAGATGCTTGAGACAATGTGTTGTGAAGTGGTAATAGATAATTAAGAATAGAATTTAAGCAGCCGCTTAAGTTATTTAACAATTAAATAACTTAAACAAGTGATATAAATGAATGAATGAATGATGTGTAATATTCTGGTTTATGTTATTAGATTAAGTTATTTCACTCTCCTGGCTTAGGTTGTGTCTTTGTGGGTTTTGAGGTTTCTTTTGCAGTTATTGTTTTAGGTTTGGTTTCTTATCTGTTCTTGTTTTGAGCCTCAGCACTGATGTCTGGTCTAATTACTTACTCTGCACACCTGCCTAACTCCACCCCTGCTGCAATCACCTCTCACCGGTTTCACTTGCTTCCACCTCCATATAAACTGTTGAGACCAGACTTTTTTTGGATTGATGAAATTCTTTATTTAATATGTTTTAATGTGTTTTTAATTCAGAAGTTTTAATAAAAGAGTGAAATATTTTAAGTATCGTTTATTTATTTATTTTGTATTAATACATCACCTCACTGTATTAATTTATAAAATTCGCTATAACATCATAGTGTGACATTTGTGTCAATAATCTTCTAGCATAGGTGATTCTGCGTGGTGGGAGGGGGGCCATCAAATCAAATTCTGCTTAGGGCCTCCAAGATCCAGTTCACTCATTACGACTAAAATAAAGCCGAAGCTTTTTTAAGTTTGCGGTGAATGTCCGCTAGCCTAAAGTCTATTCACTTCTGGCTTCCCGGATGCACGACTACGATTTGTTTCAAACATAAGGTTTGTTTCACTTCGCTCCACTATCGTTCGATTGTGCTATGAGCGTTATTGCCACATTAATATGGAATATTAATGTTGATTTAAAACTGTTTTGTGTAACTTTAGGATCAACCGATTTTAGTGATGATCGCTACAGTGACCCCTAGCCTCCCAGAGGTATAATTGCATTAATAAAATCAAGCATCCTAAAAGTCTACTGATGTTTACTGAGACAATCATTCTTTAAAATGTTATTTCATCAAATACTGTTTTGTTTAACTCAGGATTTGCATTGTGAATGGGTTGAAACAAATACCAAATGTTGTTCTGAATTAGTTAAGCTAATTTAAGCTCATTCCATGTTCTTTAAGATGAACATTGTTTCTTTAACTCAGATCTGCAGTGAACCAGGATTCAGCGAATTATTCTGATGATGTTGATGATGACCAACCACCTTATTTTGTCTTTTGTTTCTTTTGTATGTACATAGTTCCTTAGCTTCTTTTTATCTTCATTTTGCTTAGTAGTTTTAGCTAAATTTCACTAGCCTCGTAGAGAGGATTTGTTGATTGAAGTATAGTGTTAATTCAGATAAACAGCATTAAATAGTGATGTTCTCTGGATGTTCATTTTATTTTTGTTGATACATTTTTGAACTTGAAGAGAAGTTGTCACTCCTTATTCTATATATGTGCATATTCTACCTGCTTTGTTAACTGTACCAGATAGTTATGGCTGGCTTAAAAACACATATTGATGCTATCCCCACCATGCTTGACACCCTCAACTGTGTTGTTGTGTCTGAGAACCCCACTTCAACTCTAAACTTATTTCCTCTGGTCATTGAGACCCATTGACTGTCATGATTTGTTTACTGAACCTGGACACAACCACAGCAGAGCTTAGTTTAACAGTTTATTGAAGTTTGTGGATAGTGGAGGAAGGAACCAAGAGTCTGTACTGAGCTGAAGCAGGGAGATGGTGAAGGCAGGAAGTGGTAAGCGGGACGGAGCCAGGGCACGGAGGCAGCAGGACCAGAACCACAGTCAGAATGGAGACTTGGAACCAGGCTTGACCAGCAGCACGACAGAATGGAGACTTGGATGGAGACTTGGAACCAGACTTGACCAGCAGCACGACAGAATGGAGACTTGGAACCAGGCTTGACCAGCAACACGACTAGGTGAATACTTGCAGGGCCGGAGCGAGATCAGAACCACAGCAGGCCGGCGGAGATGAAGGGACTTCGGTCTGGATGAGAACTGGAATAAGGTAAGCAGCAGAAACTAAAGTAGGCAGAAGTGAATAGGAATAGCAGACGGGCCGACAATGAAGGACTGAATACAGGGAGCTTAAATAGTGAGGCTGACAGGTGTGCTGAATGCTACTGTGGTGGAGAGGAGACTGGGAGTATGGAGGGTGAAATGTGCCAATAATATGTCCATGGCGCAGAAGACAAGGCTGCATCATGACACTGGCTTTATTTTCCCTTTCCACGTGAGCAGCTAAATGTTTCAGTTGAGTTTGAAAATTTTGGTTTTAGTTCTGGGGCTTCTTTTTATTTTCCAGCCCTGTCTTAGTGACAATAGTGTTCCAACAGTTTCCCATTAACTGAAGGGTTGAACCTATATAATGCCTAAAATAATCCTGAACGTCCTACCCGGTTTCCGTTCATTTGAGCATCACAATCGTGGTTGACTTTTGGATCTTGGCAAAATGGAGACACATCTAAATGAAGAGTCAGACTTACTGCCTTGGAATCTGCAGTTTTGCGTGAATATATGCAAATATTTTTAAAAACTGTTGTTAATCATTCCAGTTTCTACAAATTACCAAAAAGCCTTAAAATACCCATAACAAGCGGATGTAAAGTGACCAAAAATTTGAGCACCATCAAAACTGTGTTACATATCAAATACATATAAGGGATGTCCTCTCTTTTTACTCTGACCACATGAAATAAATAATTTTTGCCAAATCTATGCAGCCTGCCACAGTATTTAAAGGGAACTTTGATAAACTATTTGCCATACTCTGTCTCCATATCAACAACTCCACATTAAAAAACAACTCATTAAAAATTCAAGTAAGGGGATTAAGTGACTTCTGAGGGTGGAATACAACTACTGCATGCTCACTTTTAATTCATGGGGTTTCTATTAAAATCCAAGAAGACAAGCTCATGTCAAACTTGAATAATTTTTACAGGCACTTCCTTTATTCCCTGAAGCACTGAGGCTGGGATTAAAAATTCAAGGCTTGTCTCTAAATTTTCTTTGTAGTTAAAATTTGAAGTGGAGACATCAAAAACTTTTTAGAATTACAGATTCACTTAAATAACAATTATCAGATGTAAAAAAAAATCTAACTTTGTATTTCTCCAGAGAAAACGGACACATTTGACAATACCACAATGGCATCATATTTTGCATTTAGAAAAGTAAAACTAACCCATTAAGAACATTTACAGAATAACAAAGTGAAAAGCTATAATTACATGACAATGTTTCATCTAATTAATAGCCTCCACCTGATCCAAAATGCTGCAGCAAGAATTCTGGTGTAAATTAAAGTGAGAGGTCATATTTCTCCAATTTCAGTTTCCCTTCCATGGCTTTCTGTTAAATCAAGAATATAATTTAGAATTCTCCTTCTCACAAATAAAGCCCTCAATACATCATAGATCTGATTACCCCATATGTTCCTAATAGAGAACTTTGCTCTCAGACTGCAGGTCTACTGGTGAGACACTCATGAGACACTCATCATTCAAGATACCCAGCAAGCAAACTGAGGGGGAAGGTCAAATATTACTTCTCAGGCAATTTGACAAGTCCTTACATATCTGGCCCCAGAACCTCTGAACCGGTGTACATAACCAAAGTGCATGAATATAATTGTCAGGATTATTGCCTGTGCACTGTGAACAGATATTAGATTGTGAAAAACCCATCTTGAACAATCTTTTACCTGTATAGCGTGCTCTATGAAGGAGTTTGTATTGTATTAGTTGTAAATATGGGTTTCAAGTCATTTTGTTCTTAAACATATGAGACCAGGAGTTTTGTTCAAAGCTGACTGATAAATCCGCTCCCATTTCTCAATAGGAAGGGATATTGAATTATTTAGTTTAGACAGTGTATAATTGTATAAGTTAGACGCTAAATCCAGGAACTCTAACACATTTGAATTTTCTGCATCTAAAGACAATATATTGGATTAAATGTGTTTACTACAGGAATAATCTATTAAATTTAGTAATCTGTGTGCATTTGTTGATGACTTCTTTCCTTTTATGAAACCAGTTTGATCAGGGTGCATTAACAGAAATCGGAACAAGGCGCTGGTCCAGATGGTATCAGCCCCAGAGCCCTGAAGATCTGTGCAGAGCAGCTCTGTCGGATTCTACAGCACCTCTTCAATTTAAACTTGACCCAACAGAAGGTACCGCTGTTGTGGAAGACATCCTGTCTGGTTCTGGTACAAAAGAAAACTTATCCATCAGTCATCAACGACGACTACAGACCTGTTGCCTTGACGTCTCACATCATGAAGGTCCCCGAGAGACTCCTGTTGCCCCATCTGTGTAAGCAAAAATATCAGGACCCCCTGCAGTTTGTTTATCGCCGTGGAGTTGAAGACGCCTTCTTACACCTGCTTCAACAAACCCACTGTCATCTGGACAAAGCAGGCAGCACTGTGGGGTAATGTTCTTTGATTTCTCCAGTGCATTTAACAAAATCCAGCCTGATCTGCTTTGTCAGAAAGTCCAGTAAACTGGAGGCCTTAACAATCACTTGGATCAATTTCCTGGATCAATGAAAGACTGTGTCTAACCAGGTGGTCAGCAGCACAGGAGCACCACAGGGGACTGTACTCTCACCATTCTTTTTACTCTGTACACTTCAGACTTCCAGCACAAGTCTGACTCCTGTCATCTATAGAAATACTCAGATGACTGAATATAGTAGAGTAGATGACTCAGGTGTATAAGATGGAGTACAGAGTACAGAGAGCTGGTGGACCGCTTTGTGGCATGGTGTGGAAGCAATCATCTCATCTTGAATGTGAACAAAACATAGGAGATGATTGTAGTTTTCAGGGTAAACAGGATTAGATCAAACCCAATTTCCATCATGGGAGAAGAAGTGGAGGTGGTTGAGGAATACAAATACCTTGGTGTTCATCTGGACAACAGACTGGATTGGAGACTCAACAGTGAAGCCATCTACAAGAAAGGACAGAGCAGACTGTACTTTTTGAGGAAGCTAAGATCCTTCAAGGTTTGCAGCAAGATGCTGAGAGTGTCATCTCTTCTGCCATCGTCTGTTGGGCAGCAGCATCAGAGCCAAGGACCTAAAAAGGCTCAACAACCTGATAAAGAAGGCTGGTTCTGTTCTGGGGACGACTGTGGAACCTCTGGAGATGATGATGCAAAGAAGGGTTTTGCATAAAATCAAGAAAAGTATGAACAATCTTGAATGTCCACCTCATGACATCGTCATTGGAAAACAGCCTGTTCAGACAAAGGCTTCTTCAATGGGGTTGCAAAACGGACCGCTATAGAAGATCTTTCCTGCCCACAGCCATCACCATCTATATTAACTCCTTGAGAAAATGAGTTACATCAACATTTAATTTGCATTTTGGGATAAATACAATCATTTTTGAATTTTAATTGAATTTGAAATATGAGAGAAGTGATTTTATCAAATCACTTTGCAAGAGCTTTACAAATTATTGTAATATCTATGTTAATACAGCATATAGTACAATAGCTGGTAGGAAACACAGGACCTTTGTCGGGCTTAAACAGGAGGCTAATGGTAGCAGAATTCATATTTGCAGGGAATCTGCCCTTTTCCTGAGTTTCCAGCAACATTCTGTGGAATGTTGGTGTCAGAGTATTCCAGAATTCTTTATAAAACTCTATTGGAAATCCATCTGCAGTGAATCCAGGGTCATCGTTTGACTGATAATTTAGGAAGTGTTATTTTATCCAGAAATTTATCAATGTCATTATTTGATAGGTTTATCTGCGAAGTGTATAAGGATTTGTAGAAGGTGTTTTTTTATCATTTCAGGATGACACATAATGTATTTCAAGTTTAATCTGTAACTCTAAATAGTTGTTTTTTCTTTAATTAAGTTTCGCTTATTAGCATAGAAGCTTCCTGACTTATTGCCATGTTTAAAGTTTTCTAATCAAATTTGTATTAAAAGTTGATTTTGCTTTTCAATATATTAATTTAATTCTAATTTTGCTTTACAGATTTTACCCAGATTTCCCTCTTCCAAGGGAGGCTTCTAGTAACTTAATTTCTTCTTCTAATTCCTAGATCTTTTTGTTTTCTTTCTTTTTATGAGGTGCGAAAGAAATAATTTTACCTCTGTTAGAGACAATGAGACTACAGAGACTGGACTGTAATATCGGTTATCATGGAGATTACTGATAAACGGACTCTGTACGCTAGAGCCTGACATGCCGGCCATCTACAAGGAACAGTTTAGTAGGGGGAAATTCAAAATAAAATGGTCACTGTTGAGCCAGAACTGAACACACATTGCCATCCAGTTGAATGATCTCCTACAAGCGGGGAAACAAGAAGAGGACTGACGAAGCTGGGGAAGAAGAAGCCAGAGAACTATGATTTCTTATCCTGAAATGGAGGAGTTGCCTGAGAACCTACACCGATCACTTATGCGCGATTAGATTCACGTCTGCCATGTGCTCTGAATGGCCTGAAGGCTTTCTTTACATCGCGTTCTTGACATACAGACTCTTTTCATGTTGTATCACTGTGTTTTTCAACTACCCTGTTCCACTGACTTACATGATCCTGTCTGATTTTCTGTTATGACATTTATACTGTGATGTTGCATTATGTTGATCATTAAGGTTCTGTGATAAAGAATTGGAAACGGCCTGCTTCGGACCCACACACCAAGACCTGCAGTTTTTGCAATCTTTTTGCTTTGAAAAAGGGAGAACCAGGATCTGATTGGCACCAATCAATGGTAATAATCATTTTCAGATATAATACGGACATTTGAACTGTTTTGTTATAATGTGCTTTTTGGGCATATCAACAGGGGGAGTTGTTACATATTATGAGACTGCAGAGACTGGACTGCAATATCAGTTACCATGGAGATTACAGATAAATGGACTCTGGAGGCCAGAGCCTGACACACTTAGGTTGGACAGAATGACTGATTAGGGGAAACATGTCAGCTAGACATTATAGCATCCTCTCCACCAATGTGATGAACGGAACACTGATATCATACTGGGCACGCCCCTGAATGGGTATACACAATAGGCCCTACTTAATGTCTGTGTGAGGAATAAACGGCACTCTCTGACTTCTGGATATCTGCCTATTGCGTTGTGGTATATGAGAGTCCAGTACTGAAGCTGTAAACATCCTACTGCCTTTTAGATTAAATATGGCAAAATATACTTATGGTTTCAAGAGTCTTTTATTACTACAGAAGTCTATAATAGAAAAAACACATTATTTAGTAAAAGAACCTGGGGTGACCGCAGCCTGGTCAGTAGAGTAACACCTCTCATCACTGCTTTCCTTGCCTCCCAGAGAATAGATCCTGATGTCCCTGCAAGGTCATTGTATGAAGCCCACTCTTCTTTAAAATATTTTATGAATTCTTCATCTTTAAGCAATGAAAAGAACAAGAAAGGTCAGATTCTATCCCAATAACAACCCATGTGTTGATAAGTATAAAACACCTACTGAAGCCTTCCTCTTCTTCTCATAAACATGAACACGGTTTGCTTTTTACTCTCAGCTATGTTCAAAGTATACACTGAGAGCAGCGGAGGTACAATGAACGGCTAACCGCTAAGCTAACCAGATACATAAACAGTAAATGTGCGCATGTGCAGCCAGCAAGTGGAGACTAGGAAGGAAAGAGCATGTCAGAATGATTGTCATGTGGAACAACCAATAGTTAAGGGGATACCCCCGGAACTTGAGGGAGGTGGGGGATCGGGGGCGGGGAGTATATAACATCTATGGGTGAGAGCAGGAGCAAAACTCTGACAAATCCAACAAAGTTTGGTCATAGTTTTTACAGGTCTACAGCTCCCACAGAGAATGATTTTAACCTCCTTTTTGTAAAACATAATGTACCCAGTATAACAAAAAGTGTTTCTGAAAAGGATTACCAACTATAGCTTTAAGTCTGCTGGGTTGTTCAGCACAAGCTGAGAGGAAACCAGATGAGTCCATACAGAGAAGCAGCAGAAAACCCCTGAGATTAAAACAGGAGTTAGTGGACACCCCATGATCACTGCAATACAGTGTCACACCTAAAGCTAGATTCAGTAGATCATAAGTCTGAATAGCTAGTCAGATGGATGAAGGGATGGAATGACATTTCACTCACGGATCACAGGGTCAATGTAAAAAGACAAACCAAAATACCACAGATCTGTAAACTCACCCTTTAAGACAAAATTAGAATCAACACTTAGTCTAAACATCTTAATTACTGACTGTGAGGCAGGGTGAAAGCAGGAGCACAAATTGGAGTGTATTGGAATGACATGCAAACTCCTGCAGACAGATCTTCACTTAAAGATACCTCCTTGTTCTGAGGTGACAGTGGTATCAATTCAAAACTTTGCTGCTGATGTTTTCTTGACCTTTCTTAGAATTGTACAAAAGGAAGATGTGGTCCAAATGTTTGAAAAGTGTGCTTCATTCGTAGTTCAGTTAATTTTACCAAATTTCTGAAACACTTTCATTCTTGTTTTCTTCTTTACTTTGAGTACACAGAGGTCTGAGACATCTTCAGCTCAGAGTTCTTGACTCATTCTGTTATTTAGTCACATTGTTTCACACTGAGATGGTGACTGCTTAATTGCAGCTACATGACGGAGAGTGGGTGGATGCTTCGAAAGTTTGCCTTTTCTGCATCCACTGTGTCACAGGGTGTGTTTAGAGTCTTTTGCTCCCCAACTGCACACTGAGCAAAAGCAAAGTGAGCCACTGAAAGATTCTGCAGGCACCATACTGGTGCAAACTGATCCCCTGCTTTGATGCTGGAAATAGTCCTCCTTTTTTCCCTCCCGTCTGTCAAGAAAGTGAATTGAGCCAAAGAACAGATAAAAGTTATTCCCAGATCATTCCTTATGGTAGATGGGTTTTATGAAGCAGAAATGGAAATATGGATGAGAACACAGTGAGAGTTTGGTGCAAACGTTGTCAAAAAGCACACTTTTTCTAATTGCTTTCCTCTCGGCCAAATACAGCATTTCTGTTACCAGGTTTGCTAATAAATGATTCCAAATCAAGTTATGGCACTAACAAGCTTTAGGAAAGAGCTCTGTGCCAGCTAATGGCCACTTAATCACTTATATTCTAAGTGAAATAGGAAGGAGAGCCAGGGCAGCCCACAATATCTTGGATGCCCCTTAAATTTGCTAAACATCTGGAGATGTGGAATCTCATTCACACGTAGGACGTACAGAATTTGACAAAGGTGAACACACCGCTCACATTTTTGAAGGTTTTCGATTACATCTTTTCATGGGACAACACTGAACATGACACTTTAACACAATGTAAAGTAGTCGGTTTACAGCCTTTATAAATTTGCTGTCCCCTCAAAACAACTCTACACACAGCCAATAATGTCTAAACTACCAATAACAAATGTGAGTACACTCCTAAGTGATAGGATCTACAGTGGTGAGAAAAACTATTTGCTGAATTTCTCATATTTTGCATGTTTGTCACACATAAGTGTTTCAGAACATCAAACAAATTTAGATATTAGTCAAAGACAACACAAGTAAACACAAAACGCAAAAACTGTTTTGAATTAGGAACAAAGCACTTGGGATGATTTATTAAGTGTTTGAATAATTAATTTGTAATTAATAAATCATTAATTTCATTTATTACAGTGGCAGTCAGAGCAATTGCGATGGTAATCCAATGTTTAGAGAAGCAGTGAAGCCTGCTATCTCAGATGCATCAGTGCTTACACAGTTTAAGTAAATGTTCCTCTTCTTGCTTGTCTTAAAGACATGCCTGCAGAGAATTCCACACTATCGCTTCCCTGCATTCTGTAATAACCAATGTAAAATGTAACGACATCTATGAACACATTTTGTAACACTTTTTGCCACAGTAAAATTATTACATGAAGCGATTATTGCAAAATTCCAAAAAAGTAAAAAACGATCGGAAAACAAGTCCAGTTGCTTTGTTTTTTACTTTTTTGGAATGACCATGACCTGGATGACTGAGAATCTTCACCAGCATAAATTTTTTGTGATATTTTATTACATTTAGAAGTTGAAATTTATTACATTACTACATAAGGTGGCATCATTAGATACTGCAGTGTTAAACCCCCCTAATATATTTTAAGGAGTTGCTGAGTGTTGTTGGTGCTTATTCATTATCCTGTGGAAAGTTTTGGTCACAAACTTGACAAACCACAATGCAAAATAAGAATACAATATTTTATGTGTCACACATTTACTCTCTGCACATCATCAATACATTGGGCCCATTGAATGGAGTCTAACTGCTCATAATGCACAAATTAATGCATATTTTCAGAGGTGGGAAAAGTACTTCAACATATTTTTACTCAAGTAAAAGTAAAAGGTGTGTCAAAAGAATAATACTCAAGGAGAAGTAGAAAGTACATTGCAGTAAAACTATTTAACTATCTACTAAGGTATCTTCAAATTATAGTGGTTATTGTTTTGACCGTTCTGGGACAAAAACAGGTTCTGAGTCTGTTGGATTTAGTTTTTAAAGTCTGAACCTTTTATCAGATGGGTAAAAAAAAGGATGCGTCCAGAGGGCTTTTTCACAAAAGCAGTATTTAGAAATATGATCCCTCTTGTTGATTTTCATCAGAACTCTTGCTGCAGAATTTTGGATCAGCTAAAAGCCTTGCACTGCATTTTGTGACTTCCTGATAGTAAAGAATTACAATAGTCCAGCCTTGAAGTAACAAATGCATGGACTAGTTTTTTAGCACCACTCCTGGACAAAATATGTCTCATTTTGGCAATATTCAAGAGGTGAAAAAGGAAAACCCTGGAAACCCTGGAAACCTGTTTAATATGGGGTTTTCCTGGTCCCCTTTGCTCTGGGGGTCTTTTCCGGCGTCCGGGGTTCTGGTTTCCCTGGTGTCTGCCTGGGGGGCTGGTCTTTGGCTCCTCACAACCACTACTGAGGATTTTTTTTATGGATAAACCTTACATACACAAGTGCACTCTCGCAAACACCTAGAGGTGCTTGGGTCCAGGTCCTTATAGATTCACTTCTATGCAGATAAACCACTATCATTAGCTTTAGCTATCACTTTATACATCTCGTATTAAATAATACTGTGTGTTTTTCTGTGACATTATCAAGGCGTTAATTATTTGTACCTGTAATACTGTTTTTTTGCTTTTCTTTTTATATGTCTCACTGCAGGTATAGAAGCAGACTCCAAAAATGTGATTTTGTTCTCTCTTTTTCATCTCACCTTTTCATCTCACCTGTCACCTTTTCTCCCTTTTAGCATTTTGTCTCATCTTTTTATCTTATTATTCCTCCTAAAATCATAAAATGAATATTAGGTGTTTTGCCATCAAGCCATGGCAAAAATCAGATTGAATTGGGAACATGTACCATGAGGGAGAAATCAAAATGGGTTGTAAGCAAAGGCACTTCACACATTCACGCAGAGACAGCCTCTCACAGCAGGGTGGCCTGCTATGATGCCATTACCTGACTCCGCTAGATAGATTTGCTCCGCATATCCATCTGGAAACCTTCCGTTGAAGTAATTTTGGGAAGGGGCGAAAATACTGGTTAGCTGATTGGCCTATGTTGGTGATAGACGGGCCAAATAAACCAATCAGATTCGTCGTCACTCTGAGCGACAACGAAAACACAACCACAAGCCAAGCTACTCTTGCTGCTGCAGGTAAAGGCTCATTAGCTCAGCAAAGAAATACTCTATAATTCCGATAAAACTTGCTCGATAGCCACGCTAACGCTAGTTTCATCGGCTGAAGCCGCCATGTTCTTTAGACTGAACTGTCGATCTTCTCGTTGCGTCACACCTCAACCCGCCTCAAAGCCAACGCTGATTGGACGTTCGTTTGGTGAACGGCTCCAAATTTTCTTTAACGGAGAGTAGCCAGACTGATCTGCGAGTGAAACCTTGAAAGCTCGCGAGATCAGGATGGTCTCACGAGGCTAATGATGCCAGACTTCACCTCACTTTTTTCTTCTTGCCGGGGACTCTCAAGGAGATGGTCTGCCCTGGGGGACCAGCCAGAATGCAGGCCTCATGGGGCTCAAAAGACTCACAAGCTGGGTAAAATGTGCTTTCTGTGAAACACATTTCCCGTCGCTTCAATGGAGCGACTGAGAGGGGAATTCTCATTTTGGCATTGGAGAACTGCCGGCCAAATCAGAGTTAAGTCTGCAGTCTTAACTTCTGCGTCAGGCGCCGGAGTAAATAATCCGTCCATCCCAAAACCAGCTTTGTTTTGCTTCCTCAGCTGTTGCAGGAAATGGCAGAGGACCCATTTTCCAAGCTGAAAGAAAAATCTGGGCTGAAGTCACCTGCTGCATGCCGTGGACTCGACTACGATGTGCAGCCTGCTCCGACTGCGTTTCGGCTAGCTCAGAGCCGATTTAATGTCGATTTAAAGCTGTATTGTGTAACTTTAGGATCAACCGATTTTAGCGATGATCGCTACAGTGACCCCTAGCTTCCCGGAGGTATGATCGCATTAATAAAATCGAGCATTCTAGAAGTTTGCTGATGTTCACTGAGAAAATCATTCTTTAAAATATTATTTCATCAAGTAATGTTTTGTTTAACTCAGGATTTGCATTGTGAATGGTTGATACAAATACCAAATGTTGTTCTGAATTAGTTAAGCTAACTTAACCTTGATTCACTTTCTTTAGGATGAACTTTGGTTCTTTTACTCAGATCTGCAGTGAACCAGGATTCACTGAATTATTCTGATGATGATGATCAACCACTTTATTTTCTCTTTTGTTTCTTTTGTGCGTACATAGTTCCGTAGCTTCTTTTTATCTTAATTTTCTTAGTAGTTTTAGTTAAGTTTCACTAGCCTTGTAGAGAGGATTTGTTTGAAATATAGTGTTAATTCAGATAAACATCATTCTATAGTGATGTTCTCTGGATGTTAATTTTATTTCTGTTAATAAATTCTTGAACTTAAAGAGAAGTTGTCACTCTTTTATTCTATACGTGTGTAGAGTTTGCTGTTCAAAATGCTGGAATCATCCCTTTCAACTATTGGCCTGATATCAGCTGTAGAGCTGATATTCACCGGACAATACCTAACAGACACAGAGTTATTTATTAAATATTAAATAACTTTAAACAGTGTGCAATTGCACACCATAGGTTAACTGGTCTCTGTAAAGTGCCCATGGGTATATATTTGTGCATGGTTGTTTGTCCTGGGTGTCTGTGTTTGACTGTCCACTTGGAGCATAGACAAAGAATGTTTACAGCATTTACAGCATGTGTGCGGATTGTTTCTGGTCTGAAAGCTGTTGTATAATCAGTGTGATGTATTCTTGTTGCACACACATTTCTCAAGCAAATTCTACATATGGACTGCCTGCTGTGGCATATTCCAAATGTCCTCCCACTGATTAATGTACCTTTTTATAAAATCTCTGCTGAGTAATCACCACATACATAGTTTTAATATTTTCAGCATAAAATAACTTGTTTCACTGACATTTGACAGCAATAATGGAATAACTGATACAGTTCTCTACACTTGGACTGTGTGTGTAATTAATGTAAATGAAGCCACACTATCCTGTAGGCAGATAGCATACAAACAAAAAAACAAAATAAAAACTCAAGTTTACCTGCTTATTCAGCAAAACATGTCAACAAAGAAAGTGATGTGTTCAGTTTAGTTCATAACAGTATTCATGTTGGTTCACTGATTGACTGTGTGTTATGGAGATGGAAGCAATGATTCATGCATTTTGCAAGTAAAACTTCCAGTCTATAATATGTTTAAATAAAACATTTTATTTTATATTTGATATAAAGAAGTATTTGAAGGATGTGCCCTTTAATTTCATTGCTCGACTCAGTTATTTTTTATCATTGACATCAAAGGCTCAAATCAATGACCCTCATTAGGGAGCCAAAACATTTAATATGCTTGTCATCTGGGGAGCAAACCTTTGTGGGATAAAGGATCGAATTTGACCTTTGCACGTATCCTGTGATAATCTACTGAATGGATCCAGGGTGCTTGCAGGAATTATAGCAGTTGGAGAGATGCCCTCTTCTTGCCACGCAAGCTATGTTAATGTGTCATGTTACTGAAATTTGATTAAACTGCTGCATGATTCAATGTCTATAGTTTTGAACCTTGCATTGAAGTATCCTCGGATTATGGTTGAAAGCTATTTGTAAACAGGTCTGTAAATTGCCCAACAGCCAATGTTCACATGCATTAAAGGGGTGTTATAGGGATGGTTGTTTGTGCCTGTGAATATAAACTGTTAGTTTAACAGTTGACATACAAAATACACGGGCCCAGGTCACATAGCGTTTCAATGCAATGTCCTGGACACAGGGAAGAGAAGTCCTAATGATTTTTTCGCATTTCCTCGCCACTCTTTGGAGCCTTTTAGTCTGAAACATTGCATTAAGTAGACGACACCCTGATACAGTGGGTCAGCACACTCAATAGTTTCAGTACCTGTAAGAAGTGCTCTCTCCTACTACAGCTTACTTACTTTACAAACAGATGAACCAGGTTTGATTATCTTCTGAATGTATGCTTAAGGCCAAAAGTATTACTATTTCACTTTTCACTACCAAATTGCTGCTGGAGATAGGCAAGCAGACTCTACCTTGGATCCAAGATTTCAGATCCAAGTTATTGCTTCTAGATGTCCAGCATTTTTCCTTGCCGTATTCCTGGTTCTGACCACGAACACGTTTTTACAGATTTCTCTGCTTTGCCATGCGCCTGTCGGACATCTCTGCTACCTTCTGTTTTTTCAACATGACCTGAGGTATTATTTATAAAACTAAAAGTGTGCGTATGCCCAAAAAATAAACATATCGGCAAAAGAAATTTAGATTTATACAACCATGCGCACCCACACCAGCTCACAATGTCCTTTAAAGAACTCAGTTGCACCAGAATGCAAACACTGCAAAAAGTATTCTAGGAAGCCAATGGCATATCGATGGGATGCTGAAACTGCTCAGCTGAAACTGAGTGCTGCTTGGGTAAAGCTCACCTACTCTGGAGGGAGATGTTGAAGCTGCTGTCAACTGTAATTGATAACAGAATGCCCAGGGTCTAAAGCTGCTTACTAGCCAGTCATCATCATCGGCTGGGAAATCTTTGATCCCTGAAACTGCCTTTCTTCCTAATTCTCCCAATTGCAAGTCTTTCACCAGTCTTTCACTGCAGCATTTCGCACAATGTGTTTTAATGGTTACAGCAATTAAAGTAATTGCCTCACACCTTGTCAAAATTTATCTGTTAATCTGTGGTACACATCACTCTGGTGATCATTGGGGAGACGAATGCAATGGTAGAAAATACCAACAAAACATTATGCAGACTTTTATTTAAAATGTAAAAAGGCTTATGGCCATTTTTTTGTTTATTTGAAAGGTCCTTATGTATAGTTATGTGTCACCAGCACAAGCATGATTAATACCGGGGTTTTGAAAGCTTTTGATAAAGTCTATATATGGTTAAAGGTTGATATGGAGAGAAATTGAACTTCTCAGAGATGCAAAACGAGCATACACATGGATCAGAGGACCACACATTTTCCTGTCAAGTTTTTTTAAAATAAATCCCAACTGTTGCATTGTGTGCATATGCAAGCTGTAGAAATTAGGTCCCTGCACTCTCGACCATGAACCTTGCCAAGCCTTATGGATCTGTCTGCCAGCCTCTGCCTGCGTGTGACTCACGCCTGTCCATTGGAACTAATTCAAGCTTCATACCTTTTACCTGTCACCTTGCGCTGTGAGCAGCCTGCTCTCCTGCTAAGGCTTCATATCAACCAGCTTATTATCCATAACTTTTTCAAAGCGCTTGAATATTAGGTTCTCTGTTCATTGCCCCATTATACCTTTAGGACTCTGGGACTGACAACAGGTGCACGTGCTGCCTCCCCAAAGAAATGCCACTCCACACCATTACTGACCCACTGCCAAACCTGTCATACTGGAGGATGTTGCAGACAGCAGAAGGTTCTCCACAGCATCTCCAGACTCAGCCATGACTGTCCCATATGCTGTGTGTGGACGTGTTTTCTACTGTGAAGAGCACAGGGCATCAGTGGCGAATTTGCCAATCTTGGTGTACTCTGGCAAATGACAAACATCCTACACGGTGTTGGCCTGTAAGCATAACCCCCACCTGTGGATGTCGGGCCCGCAAACCACCCTCGTGGAGTCGGGGTATGATCGTTTGAGCAGACATATGCTCATTTGTAGGCTGCTGGAGGTCATTTTGCAGGGCTCTGGCAGTGCTCCCCCTGTTCTGCCTTGTACAAAGGCAAAGTAGTTCTGATGCATGGCCTACTCCACATCCCCTGATGTACTGGCCTGTCTCCTGGTAACGCCTCCATGCTCTGGACACTACGTTCACAGACAACGCAGACCTTCTTGCCAAAGCTTGCATGGATGTGCCATCCTGGATGAGCTGCACTACATGATCAACTTGTGTGGGTTGTAGACTCTGTCTCATGCTACCACTAGGTGAAAGCACCACCAGCATTCAAAAGTGACCAAAACATCTGCCGGAAAGCAGAGGAACTGAGCATTGGTCTGTGGTCACCACCTGCAGAACCACTCCTTTAATGGGGGTGTCTTGCCAGTTGCCTATAGCTGCCACCTGTTGTCTGTTCCATCTCCAACAGCAGGTGAAATTAATTGACAATCAGTATTTCTTCTTAAGTGGACGGTTTGATTTCACACAGGTGTGACTGACTTGGAGTCACATTGTGTTGTTTAAGTTTTCCATTTCTAGTATATATATATATATATATATATATATATATATATATATATATATATATATATATATATATATATATATATATATAGTCTTCGAGGCTCATCAAGTACTTCAAACTGGGCTCTAGTAACACATTCTAGCACCTTACAGTTCAAAAAGCCAGAGTTATCTATCCAACATTTATGGTGATTTGATCTTGGGAAAATGTTTCTACTCCAGCAAGACGGATGATAACCAGGATCAGCCCTGGGTGCACATCCTAGGCACCTCTGTTATGAAGACTATGAGACTGATCTCCCCAGACTCCATGCACATCATTATGCGGATAGAAAGACAGCTCCATCACTAGTGGGCGCAGACTATTCACCTTACCACCGTGTACCTGAACGGCCTTAAGGTTATGCTTCCTGAGCAAAGGCTGAGTTAGAAGGAATCCAGACTTTTCCAACAGTCCCGATAGCGCATCATAGCTGGAGTAGTTAACCTTCAGGCCCTACATGCAGACTCCAGCTCATGAACCGTGCTCAGAGCCTACAACTACCACCAAAATCAGAGGTTGCTAAAGTTTACTATGAACCTGACCATGATAGAGAAGAAGAGGACTGGTCTCCACCCACTCCCTTGCCACCTGCATGTAAAGAGGAACTGGTCATTAGCCAGACTGCCGGTATAGATAACCTTACTTCTGGCTTTAAAGACAGGGGATTTGGCCTCACATCAAGGTCAGACAACCAACCCCCCCCCCCCACACACACACACACACACACACACACACACACACTTGAGTCCAAACTACCGACAGTGCTTGCTTCACCTCAGTTAAAGGCAACATCAGCTCTGTCCTCAGCTTCTAGAGAGCATCCCAGCTGGAAGCACAACTCCCACCTCTGTCACACCTTTTCTATAAGCCAGGGACGGTACCAGTAGATCAGACACACCACAGACAGGTGATAGCCCCAGAGTTAACCTATAGGGGGCCTTGTCCCTGCATTCCAAATCTCACATGGCAGGATCCAGGGGAATTTGCTCGTCTCAGGATTAAGAACCTAGACAAGGCCAGGCAAGACAAATTTATTTTAATTATATAGCGCCAATTCATGAAACATCATCTCAAGGCACTTTACACAGTCAAATTCAATCATATTATACAGATTGGGTCAGATTATAAAGATTGGTCAAAAATTTCCTATATAAGGGAACCCAGTTGATTGCATCAACTGAAGTCCCAACAAGCAGCATTCACTCCTGGAGAAGCGTAGAGCCACAGGGAGAGTCATCTGCATTGTCCATGGCTTTGCAGCAATCTCTGATACTGAGCAAGCATGAAGCGACATCGGAAAGAAAAACTCCCCATTAACAGGAAGGAAAAACCTCCAACAGAACCGGGCTCAGTATGAACGGTCATCTGCCTCGACCGACTGGGGTTACAGAAGACAGAACAGAGACACAACAAGACAGACAAAAAAGCACAGAAGCACACATTGATCTAGTAATCTGTTCTACATTAGATGGTAGTAGCGGGTGATCTGTCTTCTCTGAATGATGTCACAGTTAACAGAACGCCAGACCAGGTGTACCAGAACTCAGTAGAGTGAGAGAAATAGATCCTGATGTCCTCCAGCAGCCTAAGCCTATAGCAGCTATAGAGGTAGCTCAGGGTAACATGAGCCACTCTAACTATAAGCTTTGTCAAAAAGGAAAGTTTTAAGATTAGTCTTAAAAGTAGACAGGGTGTCTGCCTCACGGACCAAAACTGGGAATTGGTTCCACAGGAGAGGAGCCTGATAGCTAAAGGATCTGCCTCCCATTCTACTTTTAGAGACTCTAGGAACTATCAGTACAAGGACAATGCAAAGAGCTCTCTTTGCCTTGAGACCGCATAGAGTTATTTAAATACCAAGTCCTGGTGGATCACCTGTGTCTAGAAGAGGCCAAGCTGAAAGCTGATGCATACCTTCACTCTGCCATGCCATTCACAGAGACAAGCGCTCTCACTTACAAGCTGGCCCAGGCCCATCAGCTTGCTCTGGGGGGGGGGGGGGTCACTGCAGTAATCACTGTAATTGATTCCCCTGACATTCATAGCTGCATATTACAAGTTTGCCCTTCAGATCCAGTAACTCGTGGGCATGCTAAAGACTTTGGGTCCTGATGGAGAAGTTGGGCTGTGTTGTGGCTCCCATGTGGCAAGACTACCGAGCAACGTTACCCCAGAACATCGAGCTGAGTTTCGCCAGTGCATGTTCAATCACTCAGGGAGGACTTACACTCTCAAAGACTTAGCCACCTGGTTAAAGTATCAGTCCTGGTGCCAGGATTTTCATGGCCAGCTGACTACAAGAGATGCAAAGGGAGGCTTGAGGCCAGGGCAAGCAGGTGATCTTTTACAATCCTTCATGTGGCAGAAGGAACTGGTTCACCTAGGTCACAGAGGGGTATTTCAACCAAAATTAATCAGCCGCCTTACTGTGCCTTCTGTGACCACCATACTCACCACCTTAGTCAGTCCACTCCCTCTCCCAAGACATTGTTTGATACAGACGAAGACCAGAGAAATGTTGCAATAGAGAGCGGCTTGCTCCTGCTAATATTAACCTGCTAACCCGCAAAATCAACCTGCTGACCAACGGAGGTTATGTTCAGAGTGGTTGTGCGTTTATGACTGAAGTATGTTCTGTAATTTAGTGGCTGTAAATGAGTGTTACATTACTGCATGTATCTGAATTAGCTGATTAGCCTGCAACCTATATTAGATATAAGCTAGGTTAATGCTGTAGTGCAGCGGTTCCCAATCCTGTTCTTCAAGTACCCCTGTCCTGCATGTTACAGGTGTCTCTTTGCTGCCACACACCTGACTTACATGAAGGAGTGATTATAAGGCTGCTGCAGCCCTTGATGGCTGTTGAGCAGGCCATGCAATCATTTGAATCAGCTGTGCTGCAACAGAAACATATCTAAAACATGCAGAGCAGGGGTACTTGAGGACTACGGTTGGGAACCACTGCTGTAGTGCATGCGGGTGTGCATAAATGTGTATGTTTGAATGTGGTGTAAGTTGATTTTGTATGTTTAGTGCCTTTACTAGTTAGCAGGCATGATGGAACCTGCTTAATAAGTGTATTGAAATGAGTATTGCAGCATGTACTCTTTTTAAGTAATGCAGGCACATTTTGTATTTCTTTTTGTGTTTGTAGAAACCACATATCCACATCCTCATAGTCATGCTCCACCTTCCTCTGTATGGCATATCAAGCTGATGTTAATACAAAGAGTTAAGCATTATCTCTGCATCGTCATTGACTCTTAAGTGTGGAAATAGTCAACGCTGAGCCTGCCGAATGGGACCTGAATATCTGTCCTGGCTTTAAAGCAGTGCTCTGGTCAACAAGATTAGTAACAATGACGTTCTAGCACCTGACAGTACAACAAATCAGAACTGTCTACCCCACAGTCCTGTTTTATGACCCATTGTTCTGGGAGCTCGCTAGCAGCTAACTGCTATTCTTCCTATGAATGCGGCCTAGCTCTCCCTCTTTCCCTGTCTTGCCCCGTTACAGTTATCAAAAACATGAATTACCCTATGAATGTTCCATTTCTACTGTGATAGACTGGCGACCTGTCCAGGGTGTACACCGCCTCTCGCCCATTGACAGCTGGAGAGAGGCATCAGCACTCCAGCAACCCCAATAGGGATAAGTCTGTTGGAAAATGGATGAATGGATGTTCCATTTCTACTTATACACTCCAAGTTGATCCAAAGATTGTTTTTTCCCATAATTTGCTGGTGCTGCTTCACAGTTAATCACTGTCAGGGTTTAGTTTTTGTCTAGCTTTGTTTACTGTCAGTTTTCAGTTCTTCCTCCTCCTCTTACTCAGCCTACCTTCCACTCCCTCTGCTGTCAGTCACACCTGTTGATCATTAATTAGTTAGACTCACTCCACCAGCCAGCCTCCCGACTTAAGCTTCCCTCAGTTCTTACTTCCCTGCCGGTCCGTCATCAGACTCCACTCACTCCTCGCCTGTCTACCTTGTTTGCTCCTGCTAGCTGTTTGTATCCTGCCTCGGTTTACCCTTGTTTAGTCTCTGCCTGCTGCTGGATGTTTCCTGTCTCACCTCTGAACTTCTAGTGAAGCTACTGATCCTGCTGTGGCTCTGGTCTGCAAGTATTCACTCTGCTGTGCTGCTGGTCCTGCTTGCCAGTTCCTGCCTCCTGTCTGTTCCAGCCAGAACTCTCCCAGGGCCGTCAGCTTCTGCTCACATCTACACCTCTGCTCCAGTCCAGTCCTGCCTCTCTGGTTTCATCGGTCATTATCCATCTTCCTTTCAATAAACTCTCAATTTTAGCTCCGTGTGTGGGATTCTGAGTTCATTGAAGACAAATCGTGACAATCACAAGCTGGAATCAAATGTCTGGTCCGAATTTATCTCTTTTCACTTGCTTACTCATTTTCACTTGATTGTTTTGCATTTACCTTTGATGAAGAACAACTTGTTTTTGTTTATTCTACACAAAAATTTTTTATATATATATATATATATATATATATATATATATATATATAATGAACTTTGGTTGGGTTTCCAAATTATTAATTATTTTTATTTAGAATTTCTATATTCATACTTAAAGCCATAATCGCACAACAGTATATCGAGTGTTTCTGTTAGACTCTGTATTGATTTTGAAAGTTTAGGATTGTGACAACCCTAGTTCCTATGCAGTATTAAAAAAATGGAATTAAGTTTGAACATTTTCAAAATCTGGAAGAAGACAATTCAATATGGAAAAAGCTTCAGTTTCTAGAGATTATTTCTTATTCCATAGTATAAAAGATTTAACAGTTAAAGGTATATTTACATTGATTTATACTTAGATTTTAATATGGTATTCTGGCTTATTTATCCCAACTTCAGTTTTTGTCCACATTAATGATTAGTATAGTTTTTAAGTTATTAACACATTGATACAAACTCATTCAATAATGAAAAGAGTGTCATTCCCTTGCTTTTTGTGCACTATATCTATATGCTTCTTATATTCAAACTGGACCTATGGTTTTTAAATTTGGTGGAAATGTCAGCTTTTTAATTCTTATTAAATTTAAAAACTTTATTTCATGAAATACGTATGTCTTACAACAAACTGTGATTAAAGTATCTGATCTAGAATAGGGTTTTCTGAGTTATATGGATTTTAAATGTTCTAAACTTGTTCGAATAACCTAAAAAGACTGAGCTGTAAAATTGCCTTCCAGTACGTTTCCATATCAGACATAAGCTTCTGTGGTTTTATGTTTTGTTGGGAAAAGAACAGATAATAAAACCCATTTAGGTTAATATTTGGAACTCAGATATTCAAAGCTTCATAAAAAGCAATAGAAAAATCACAAAAATTAGGTCTTAAAAAGTATTGAATTTTGTAATGGAAAATTTGTTGGAATCCTGTGGATAGATAGAGGCAGGAAGGAAAGCAACACCTTGACAACAGAAGCTGGAGATGGATCGTGTTCTGAATCCTGTCTACAGCATCTTTCCCCCATGCCCTGTATCCCAGGAGGTCTAGGAGGGCCCGTCTACACCAAGTCATGGACCTTATCCTGTTTCTGTTCCTGTTACTGCCATCAAGCCAAGGCTGCTAAAAGTGGGGCAGCTAACAGAAGAAATTTTCTACAGTTGCTCCATCACCACATACAATTTATCAATTGTATTCATTTCCTAAGCAAAAAATGAAATGTTTAGGGGTTTTACAGTTGTTTAAAATAAGAGATCAACAAATTGATAAGATCAGAGACCAGCCTTTTTAATATGATCCACTTCATGTGCATGTGCAATCATCTGAAAATAAATCATTCCTGCTCCAGATCACATTGGTTCTGTCTTTCAGTCATGTCGTGTTTTTTACATGACATCTCCTCTGCCAGCTTTGGCTCCTACTGCCATCAGGGAGATCTCCATGCAGCTTCATCTCAGTCTCTTAAAGGGATAATTTCATGCACATTTTATTTATTTCTTAGCAAAACAAAACACTGAAACTCTTTATCATTATCAGTAGGCATCCAGCTTGATTTTAATAGGCTATTCTAACTATAGTCAGCCCAACACTCATGTGGAGTGCTAGATTTTTCAACGTTAAGGGCCCAGAAATTATGTTTTGTTGTTGTTGTTTTTGCAAGTACATATTGTTACATTAATGCCCAACCACTCCCAAGTCCACAGCCTTGTCGGTCTCCCGACCTCCACTCCTCTGATCCCAGGTTGTTGACCCTTGTGGAGGTAGCCATGAGGTCAGGTTCAAGCTCACCCCTGCCCACCCGGGAATGTCCCAGTCTTCTGATTATCAGTGGGGTACACCAACAGATGCAGTCCTTCTTCACTGAGATCATTTTAAATGCAGCATATGTTGTTTGGTAAAATAAATGAAGAAAATGCAGCTCAAGGGATTTTAACCATGTCATTGTTTGAATAATAGTGTAGTTCAAAAGAGCAAAAATACTTCTAATGTTACAAAAACACCGGCCGACCAGCTGAGTTCTTGATCGCTGCTCATCCTAAGAGGCTGGTTTCTGACATGGATACATGTTTATTTGCAGGTAAAGTGAACTGAAATATAATCATAGATGACAATTGCAATGCTAGGTGTTAATGGATATGTTTAACCCTGTCTGATCTTATCTAAATCAGCCACGACATATGTTAATGCTAGGTCCGAACAAGGCCTTTGTTCCTGTTTATAAGGTCCAACTAATTCATTTTTCTTACTGTAAAATAAAGGCTTGTCTGCTTAAGCTCCTGGGAGTTAGACTAGTACAAACTATCACCGTCTAGAAAAATCATTATTCTGTCCATCAAAGAACAATGACTGTAAATTTCTAGAGCTTTGAAGCCTAATTTTACCACCTGTGTAAGCTGAAGTTAAGTCAAAGGTCAAGACTCAGAGGGAGCAGGATACATTATAGGAGCTCATCCTGACTCGGAGCAGTCACTGGAAACCCTAGCTGACTAATTAGACCAGAGACACCAGGCAGCTTTCTGATCCCCATGTAACTTCACAAAGGCCAGGAGAGAAAATCACTCAGGAAACACTTGCCACCTGATGCCCCTGTTTAAAAAGTCACATAGTTATTTGTCAGGGAACGTTCAGCAAAGTGCATTCATTCATTTTTTTCAGGCGATATCTAACCTTATACTGTCTTTGTTCACAAACTCAGAATAAAGTCTCTGTGGAATTATTGTTAATTTTTAACTGAGGACAGATTAACATTGATAGAGTGATGACCCTTACTTTCTTGTTCAGTCTATTTGATTTGCAATGAGTTTTTAGAATAGGGAGGGTGTGGGTACAGACTCCAGACATCAACTCATCAGCACCAGTAATTGACTGGCAAAAGCACTCTTGATGGCTCTCAGTCAAGTTGACAGGCAGCATGCCATCTAGCAGCTTTTGACTGCTTATAGACAAAGCAAAGAAATGTGAAAAGAAATGGCAAATTTACCATGACAGGAAAAAAAATGTAATAAGACAATAGATGGAAGATGCCAGCAGAGTACAACATGTGTTGTTGCCTGTTTCTTAACAGGTTAATTCTTTATACATTTTACTTGGAGTATTTGTTTTATTACCAGCGATGTTTTAAAGTAATTGCCCCTTAGGAGATTTCTTCGTTATTGATATTTCTTTTTACATTTAAATAATAATAATAATAATAAAGCTGATGTCAATATAAGAGAAAGATATCAATCTCACTTATTAAGGGAATAAGTTATCCAAACCAACTTGGCTCAACCTCGTAATTGCCCCCTAAACTTCCCTGTCCTATGCTTGGCTGCAAGAACCATCAACAAATATTTGCAATAGCTGGTAATGAGTCTTTTAAGTCACTATGGAGAAGTTTTGAAGGAACTGCTTAACTTCAGTCACATTGGAGAGTTTTTGTAACTGTACGGTTGCCTGCTGGGTCCTGATAGCAATTTTTTACCGTCAAGGTTTTGTGGTATGAGACTAACCAGACTGTAATAAAGGTCAGGAGGAACTTTAATGATAAAAACTTAAACTTAGAGCAGGTGGGAAAACACAACTGGACCATGAACGTGCAGGGAAACAAACCAGAGGTAGGGAATAGGGGAAACCAGTGACATGAACATAAAATCAGACTGCTTAGATACTGGGAGGAGAGGGAGAGAGAAAGCATACCAGGTGGAGTCAATAGCTATGTTTACATACACAAAATTTCACGATCAGATTAAAATGTATTTGGATTAAATAATTGAATGGTACCATTTATATGGGCACACAAACAATTAATCCCATCATAATGTGGGTGTATAGGGACCTGGCTTTAATCAGAATAGAACCCCTCTAACATACAGTTATCAAATTCCCCTAAAGGAACAAGCTTTTACATGCATGTTGATCGGATTATCAATCGGCACTAACCACCCCTTTCATTCGCAATACAACTTCCTTACAATTGAGCTTAACCCTATCATAATATTCCAGCTTGTTTACATGACACATTTTTATTCCAAAGGGCCCTTTACTCTGATTACTTTTGCCCATGTAAACGTAGCTATTGAAGATAAAGCTGAGGGAGAGGGAGAATAATGACAGGTCAGACATGGAGGAAGCAGAAATGAGGTACAAGAAGGAATAAACTGAATCTACAAACTAAATAAACACTGATGGGAAAAACCTGAAGAGTGCACTGCCCCTGGAACATAAAGAATACATACAAACAAGTCTAATGACCGGGAATTGTGACAATCTGTCTCTGTATCAGATTTTTCTAAACAATGGTTTTGTTACATTTGACCTACAATCACAGTTTACCCTTTCTATAATGGCTGTTTCTGCTCTGTGCTTTATAGCAAACAACAAGTTTCAGATTTTCAGCCTAATGGTATTGTGACCCAATTCTCTGAACTGTGGATGAAGGCCTCTGTTGCTGTATATCTAGACGTTTATGTTAAACCCTCTAACTGGAAAGTAACTATACTGGTTGTATTTGAAGATAGCCTTTTTAAAAGTTCAATCCAGCAATCATGATAAGAAAGATGTGTGTTGTGTGTATGTGTTTGAACTGGTTGAATTGAGTTGTCTCTCTGATGAGTTTACATGTGAGGACTTTTTACGTAGCATACAAATAGTCTAAAGAATAGCGAGACAATAAACTCCCTCTCGCTATGCATAGCTCTAGTGACCGAAGGCATTCTAATTGTGTGAGCATTACATTCTAGGAAAAAAGTTAAAAGTACTTGCATTTTGTCCTGTTAGATCATGATCAGATTGTAAGTTAAGCTACAATGCTTTGAATACTGCTGCCTCATTTGTCAGTCCAAAGGTATGATTAGATATTCGTAGTGAATCGCTGTCTTCCACTCGGTGCCCTACCCCCCCCCCCCCCCACAAGATGTGCAGAACATCGTAGGCATTTCTGAGATCCAATTTAGAAAAAATGCAGGCTCCTTGGAATAGGTCAAAAGCCGTGTCTATGGTGGGTAAAGGATAAGGATTCTTGATCGTAATAGCATTGAATCTTCTGTAGTCAATGTAGGGACGAAGTGAGCCATCCTTCCTGCATATGACGAAGAAACCAGCTCCAGCAGGTGAAGAAGAAGGATGTATTATTCCTGCTTGTAACGACTCATCAATATATTTCTTCCCTGCCTCAGTTTCTGGAGCTGCCAATGGATAATGACACCCTCTGGGTAAAGTGATTGCAGGGAGTAAATCATTGGCAGAATCGTAGGGACAATGTGTAGGTAAGGAGGTGGCCTTGTGTTTGTTGAAAACCTGATTAAGATCTAAATGTATGTCAAGAACCTTTGAAAGATCTGGATAGGTCTCCTCAACACTAACCTCCTGTTCAGGTTGAATTCCGGCCTTGTTGAGACATGCAGCAAGATAATCCATAGACCGCCCTCTAATCTCTTTTGTTCTCCAATCAATGTGGGGATTGTACTTCATCAACCAGGTGGCCCCTAGGACAACAGGTAAATCTAGAGATTTAATGATAGTGAAAACGACTATCTCATAATGATTTCTGCCAAGGCTCAACAGGTATACAATCAGGGAAAATGTGTGATTAAGCACATGACCATCTAGAGCTAGGACCTTAAAATTAGTGTCAGCAGGGACCAGCTGGATCCCCAGACTAAAGGCAAAAGTCCTAAATAAGCTCAGTATCAGCACCAGTATCAGAGTCAATCAACACTGATACAGGAAAAGAACCTTCTTGCGTTTGGATTGTAGCTGGTATAGTTGAACAATTTGAGGAGGACAGGTGACTGCACTGGCTCAGTAGTAGCCTCCTGTTTACTACTGAGCCTGATCTTTTAACTGACAGGTCGCAATCCCTTTCTTCCATAGTAAATACATTGCCGAAACTTTTTACACTGATCTTGCTCTTCTGAAGACAGTCGGCTATGGCCCAGCTGCATAGGTTCCTCTGTGGAATTATTCTCTACTGGTTCCTTGATATTGGAAGGAGGAAAGGGGGCGTTAACAGACTTGAAACTTCTCTCTCAGACAGCGGTAGATCCATTCGGGTAGCCAGCTCCAATTTTGAGTATTTTGATGGAAAAGTGGAGGGTTGTAGTTCAAACTGGACTTCACAAAGGGTGAGGAAGGAACAACACTGATTGGAATCTCCTCTTAATGCCTTTTGGGGGAATCAGTCTCGGCTCAAGGAGTGGCGTGGGAGTGCTGGAAGCAGCAGAGTTACTGGCTGGGTTAGCAGGAGAAGTGGATAAGTTGTGCATCAGATTTATCAGCTCATTCGTACGAGTCTCTAACCCCAAAATAGTGCGGTCTACACCTGAGTGCCACTCTTGTACTAGTAACAGGTCTATGTTTGGCCAGATTCTACTGTAATGCACCATGTTTTGGACCCAATAATTCAGCCAGACACAAAGAGCAGATTTAAAAGATTTATTTAAGCAACAGGTGTAGCCGGTATGGGAAACTTCTAGAACGGGCACAGAAACTACTGTAAGGGAGATGGACGGGTTAATGGGTGTAAATTCAACAGTGGAGATTGTGGAACACTGTACGAAAGCCACTAACCTTCCTTGAATCCAGAGAGTGGCACAGAATCCAAGCTGTGGTCCCAGGAGAATCTTGGTTTGTCCCTTATACACAGCAGGCGAGTCCCAAACACAACTTGTTGCTGGGGAAGAGGTCCCATGACAGTCCAGGGTCCTTCACGGAAATTCAGAAGCAGGCAAAGGTATCAGAAGTGGAATCCAACCAACTTGATACAGAGTCTGGTCCAGGGTCTTGGGCTTGGCAGAGAGGCAGAGAGGCAGAGTCAGTAAACAAGCAAATGTTGTCCAACAGTATGTTCAACAAGGGTAAGGCAAACAGGTGGGAATCCATAAACAATCCGAGTCACTAACAGGAAGGGAGTCTTGGAATGGTGGAAGGTCTACTCACACAAGGGTTTTTGAGAATCTTGCCTGGGCACCATTATCAAAGAATTTAGGATTGCCTCTGTCTGCACCGTTGAGTGTTTTGGCCATTTTCTCCACCTCTGTATGCTCATGCAGGAGCTCAGACTGTGGGCACTCTTTGGTAGGGCTGGGCTGACCCTCATGACAGAGGTAAGAGGCATCAGGTTCAGAGGTTGCCTGCGAGGCATGCTTGCAGCGGGCTGATGCTCTGCTGTTCAGAGATGGAGGTGACGAGTAACACCGCTGGCCACTTCCCTGTGGAAATACAGGGAAAAACAAAGTAGAAAAATAACCTCATACATAACTTAATCAAAACACAAACATCCAAGGATCATGACACCTAAGCCAAATAATGACTTTTTAAATGACTTAGCTGCTCTTATCTCTGTAGTAAGCGTAGATCCAAGAAGCTTTGATGTTGTTTATTCAAATAAATGGAAGAGTAGGGCAGAGACAGGGAGGAGTTTCTGCTAGCTGTTGGGTTGAGACCCTATCTGCTCATTTGGGATTATTTATATGATCTGGTAGAAACAGCACATGTCACCCTCTGCAAACACAGAAGCAACCTGTGAGGTCATTGAACCAACTCACTGAATCATACCAAACTTAGGCCCGGGATGAAAAAAAGATGCAGTGACAAGCACTGAACCAAAACCCGGTACAGGAAATAAACGGAAATTGCCTACAACACAGGTGAGTGGGATTTACTAAATAATGCTGAGAAGAATAATTAAAGTGGCAGGATCCTGGAACATAAAATTAACACAAACACCCAAGGTTCATGACATCATCCCTCCTCAAGGGTGGATTCCAGGCACCCACTAGAATCCGAACAAAACAACCCAAGCAGGGCAGGCAGAGGGGGCCTCGGAAGGAGGGAAAGAGTTAAAAAAAAAACAGAATTCTAGTGGATGACCTGGAGGTCATCCCGAGCCGACCAAGTGTTCTGGAGGCTGGCGGTGATGGAGACCACAGAGAACCTCTGGAGATTACTGAAGACAACTGAGAACCTCTGGAGACAACTGAGGACCACTGAGAACCTATGGAGATGACCGAGGACCACTGGAAACCTCTGGAGACATCTTAGGATCACTGAGAACCTCTGGAGACGACTGAGAACCAGAGAAGACTGGAGACCATGGAGAACCTCCGGAGAACACTATGGATCTCTGACAGGAAGGGAGTGGGGGAGAGTTGTAATGCTAGAAACCGGTACCAGGAAGGGGGATGACCAACCTTGAGCCCCAACACAGCTATCGCCACTGTTCCACTTTATATATCCGGTGCATGTTCTTCTCCGCCTGCAGATGGAAGTATTCGATCAAGGTGATAACTTTTATACCTGTTCCCTGGTGCTTTTCCTCTTCACGTCGTTCTGTCATGGTTTGAGTTAAAGGACCAAAGCAGCAGCAAGACATCAGAAGGCGCATACTGGAAACAATAATATTTTAATGGAACCAGCTCATTGAATCCCACCAAACTTAGGATCCGCGATGGAATACAGATGACGTGACAAGTACTGAACCAAATTCCGGAACTTAAATACAACAAGGAATAAATGGAAATTGCCAAGAACACAGGTGAGTGTGATTTATTAATTAATGCTGGCTTTTGCTGAGGGAGAATAATTAAAGATGGGAGGATCCTGGAACATAAAATTAACACAAACATTCAAGGATGACAGTATTAGCACCAGTACCTGGTATAAAGGGGTGTCTAGCCTTTGAGTTGCAGTGTAGCCCTGCCCAGAAGGAAAATGAAACATAAAATTGGTATCGGTTCATATTATCGGGTTGCTTTTACAAGTACGAGTATGAGTACCAATACCAGTATCTGAGGCGACCGAAGAAGCCCTGAGAGATTGCTTCAGCTCTACTATATGGGGTGAACTTAGGTGATATCCTAATAAGGAGGACATTAATGGAATAAGAGAATGCATCATGGACTATATCAATTTATATGTGCCCCACAACAAGCCCTAGATAAACCCTGGCAAAAGCTTTGCTAAAGGAAAAGAAAAGGGCTTTCAGGTCAGGAGGGAAAGAAGAACTGAGAGCTATGCAGAAAGAACTAAGAATGAAGACAAGAGAAGGCATAAACAACTAGAGGAAGAAATCAAGGGGCAGCTGCAAGCTGCTGATGGACCTTTGCAGGCGCAGACCGACCTCATTGACACTAGTTAACATCTGGAGAACTGATGTTGAGATTGTGGACCCTTATAAATACCTGGGTGTCCACCTTAACAATAAACTGAACTGGAGTCACAACAGAGATGCTCTTTACAAGAAGGGTCAGAGCAGATTCTGCCTGCTGAATAGACTGTAGTGTTTTGGAGTGCAAGGGGCACTCCGGAAGACCTTCTTTGACTCTGTGGTGGCATTGGCCATTTTCTATGGTGTGGTTTGTTATAAACATAAGTATTTGTCGTTTTGTCGCAAACCAACAATGACATTTTATATGTACAGAAAAGTTATGTGTAGGACAATAGTAATAGTGTAAGTATATGTAGCAGTAGTATGTATTGCAGCAATGAACGGACCATATGATGGTGCAAATAGAACAGTTAGTGCAATAGAGTCCCCATGTAAAGTGACTAGTATTGTATGTATGGGAGGGGAGATTATTGTGAGTTTAGCAATCTTAAGACATGTGGGATAACGCTATGGTGGAATCTCGTTGTTCTGCATTTGAAGCTGCTGACTTTCTCGCTAGACGGCAGCAGGGTGAACAGTCCATAGTATGAGTGCTAGGTGTGTTTTATGGTTGCTTGAGCCCTGTTCAGGCACCATGTCAAGGATAGAAAGAAGTGCTGTCCCCATTTTTCTTTTCACTGCCCTCATCACTCTCTCTCTCTATGTTGCAGGCCCCTAACCAGACAGCGTTGGCTAAGCCCTGAGTGGCAGCTGTTCACTCGCACATAAATGCACGCGCGGCCAGCCCAGCTATGTAAACAACAGACCGGAAAACAACATAGAGAGATGCAGTTTGACGTCAGACCATAGTTCATTTGAAATATTACCTTTAGTTATACCTATTTCTTATATCTAAAATAATGAAATATCACTTATTGGTCCTTTAACTTTAAATTATCATGGAGATTTAATAGTTCTGTCTATATTACTAGTATATGTAATTTTTTATTAATCTTTTCTAGACGCCTCTTAACTTTTTCCTTTCTTTGGGGCTGTCAGTGCAGGAAAAAGCACTTGGTAGTGTCAATGTTTGCAATTTGTGAGCTGCAGCAGAAGAATTTAGGCTCTATTTCAAAGAAATATGTGCCTGAGAAAGCAAAGAAAAATTATCAGTTTGACTTAGACTTAGACTTAGACTTTCTTTATTGTCATTTTGTATACACAGAGTGCATACAGAACGAAATTTCGTTTTCACACAGCTCAGAAAGCTGCCTGACCACCACAGGAATTTGTCCTGTTAACTTCAGTTCTGTGCCCCAGAAAATCAATTAGACAGTGTACTGTTACAAGCTAGTTTAAAGGTATACTATGCAACCGGGGTTGATTTTCCAGCAAGGCTCCCCCCAGAGGGCGAAAGTAAAAGTGCACTGTCGAAAAGATGCTCAGCTGTTCTGGTTCTCCGTCAAGCCAGGCGTGGTTGTTTTGAGCTTTGCAGACAGGCGAACGCAACAAAAAGTGGAAAAAACGGCAGTACAAACAATGACTAACACAGTGAAGGTATGAACATCAGGGTTTCCCGCAGCGCTATCTTGGCGAGGCAGCCGCCTCGCCAAACTCACGCTACCGCCTCGCCAACATTCAAAAAAAAAAAAAAAAATAATAATAATAATAAAACTGGCGAGGCGGCGGCGGCCGCCGCCTCGCCAGTTTTATTATTATTATTATTATTATTTTTTTTTATGTTGGCGAGACGCTACCGCCGCCGCCTCGCCAAGCCGCCGCCGCCGCCGCCGCGGTAGCGTCTGGCCAACATAAAAAAAAAATAAATAAAATAATAATAATAATAATAATAAAACTCGATATGCTTGCATGTTTATTTGACGTTAACACGCGGTTCTTTGTTGTTGCTTTTGCGCGTGCATATAGTGAATGGCAGGGCAAAAACACATGGAGTTCTCACCGTAAAGCGAGACTTCTGTGTGTGCGGGCCGAGGGCTCTTGCAATTGCAAGTGCGGAATTTCCCCCACAGACCCCCAGGGCGACCGAGAAAACCTTTGTTCGACCTGAAATGACTCATTTAATCATCCAAAACGGTATGGAACACATTAATTAACTGAAAAATGTTGCATAGTATGCCTTTAATGTAGATTTCATTAAGCATGAGTAAAATGGTGCTGTCACTTTAAGAAACACTGAAGCCCAGTAACAGGAAGTTGTCACATAGGATGTAGGGCAAGGTGATTGGGAAGTAAATGTTTGTAGGCCCAATTTAAGCCTGTTTGCCATGTTATATTTTGACCATGGTTTACTTTGTGAAAGTATATTTATTTCTGATGCATTAATACTGTTGATGTGTATTTTGTGGCGGATTTGTATGTTGAACCATGTAGTTAAATGAGTGAATGGAGAAATACTTGATTCATTAGATGTAAATGATAATGGGACTTTGAGTGGTGTTTGTGTTGGAACAGGGTGATCTGTTCTACTTTGTTTATTGCTTTGAAATATTAAAAGAGCAGCCATATATCTGATTGCATTTTGTATGTTACAGTTTCACCTTCTTGCAACATTAATAAACCTGTGGATAAAGAGTCAGCAATCTTCAGAGTCTTGATGTCAAACCATATAGATGATTCGTATGATTAGGACAGCACAGTCAGTGTTCCAAGTCCTTCATTTTTTCAGTTAATTGGGTGCTGAACATGGATGGCTTATGTCTTTAACAGCAGTTTATTTTTAGAGACAAGGTTTCTTGTATTATTCACTCTGGGTTTGACCGTGCATATTGGCGAGAAATCAACTGAAAGGCTACTAAGAAATTGTTCACTAATAAAGTTGTGCATTTGTGGGAATGTGGATTTGAATTAGAGCTAAACTATGTAAAATATGTATGACCTGATGATGGTATCATTGCAGAGAACATACACTTATAACAGTTTAATTTATTTTTAAAGTAGTCTTCCCACTGTTACAGAGAAGCCCAGTTTCTGTCTGAAAATTAAAACACATCACAGCTATGTTTACATGTACAAAATTTCCGATGAGATTTAAAATTTATTCAGATTAAAAAACAAAAAATAAATGGATTGTACCATATGGGCACACAATCAATTAATCCGATCATGGTGTACGTTTATATGCACTTAGCTTTATTCACAATAGAACCACTCTGACATGTGCAAAATTACCAAATAAATAAGAAGTGCTTTGCTCAACAACAGGTTGAGACGTTACTGAATACCTAATAATTTTGAGCCCTTTTAATGTTTCTTGTAAAAAGGTTGTATTGGGAGCAGACAGTTTTGCTTGCCTACATTATGTCTAGCAACTAAAAGTGGAAATAATTCACGTCAACGTGGAGCCCATATGCACACTCAGGTCAGTTTACCACATTCAGAATAAATTGATCCCGACAAGCGTTTACATGCCAATCGGATTATCAATCGCAATAAACCACCCCTCTCATTCAGAATACAATTTCATTGCGACAGATTTTAATCTGATCACAATGTTCTGATTGGCATGTTCATATGACACATTTTTATTTCAGTCAGCCCTTTATTCTTATTACTTATGTCCATGCAAACATAGGTACTTTTAGAACAATTGGAAATGCAGTCATCTGAATTCAGCTTGAATGAATGGGTGCACTAGATGAAATCTGATGTATTTAGGAAGTGACCAGAGCTGTAAATCTGTAACAGAATGTTCACTCCCTGTCAAAGTAGCAGAGTGAGAATTATTTTGCTTCGAATGGCTTCAATTCATCATGCCACTATGACAGGCTTTCAACGTCTTCTATGATTTTTGGACTTCGTTTCTAAGGTCTGTCTTGGCTAATTTGACTTTGAAAAGAGGGTTAACCCCAACCCTAACCTAACAAAACACGAGGCCTCAGAATCCATTTTAACCTCAACCTAAAACCTTTCAAATATTCAGAAATATGTGCCAGCAAAGGCTGCTTTGAAAACGTTGTTCTGTTGTATTTATTCAGGGGCTTGAAAATGAAATGTTCCAGAGTTTTTCTGAATGAGTCAGTTTTCTGTGGAGGCACAAATTCTCAAGGACACAAGCTGTGAATGCGCCTGGTATTTCTCATCAGAAGGTAATTAAGCGTCACCTAACATAGAAGGAATTTCTCACATCAAACCTAAATGTTTTTGTCACAGAAAGTGACAAACTAAAAATTGGTTTTCTATGTTTACTCTTAGAAATAAATGAAAAATGACAAAAGTATTTACAAACCTGATCTCAATTCAGCTATGTGCGTTATGGAATGATTATCCTTTATGACTGCAAATCACTGAAATGGCTTTTCTTTAAAAGAATTTGTAATGTTTCCTGGTTTTGCTAAAATTAATTTCCTTTAATACTAACTATTAAATTCAACCTTTTACATAATACAGGAACAGATGTAAATTAATAAAATAGCTGAAAACCACATAAAAAACACCTCAGTGGTCAACCAAAATAGTCAGTGATGCAGCACTGTGGTGACAAGGTTTTTTTTTTTTTTTGTGTGTGCTTCTGGTAGCAGTTCCTCAAAAGAATATGTATACTGTTATTGTAGTGTTTGGCTATTTTTTTGTAAAGAAAGTATTACAACTATTTTGGAGCGTGGCCAGCATTCAGTAAAAGCTGGTTTCACAAAAATTCTCCAAATAATCAAAATGTTAAAATCCTAATGAAAAGTATCTGGTATTTGTAGTTGGAAAAATAGTTACAAGCGATGATCCCTTGCCTTACTGAAAGCTCTCAAGTCTCTTCCAGCTTGTAACAGTCAGCATTATCTCCCCAGAATGAAGCACAGCTATGACTGGACATCAAGATTATGCTTCCATTTTAAAAAGCAGCTGAAAAATGGTAAACCTGCCAAGTGAATGTGTTGATACACTTAATGGATTTAGTTGTGCTTATAAGTACTTGGAAAACAAATATTTTTATATTGTCAATATTGTACCTGCTCCATGCAAATATATTCAGCAGTAGCCTTGCTGTGAGTGTAGAGTACTTTGTCCACATACTCACACCAAGCAATAGCTTCTAACGACCCAGGACAGTGGCGGGTGGGTCATTGATTTGCATCTGACTTACAATCTGCCTAGGAGGATGGGCCTCCATGTCCTTAGAGCTGTACAGGTTGCTCAAATGCGAGCCACCAGAACTGACAAAGACTCCTGGATAAGTGTCAAAACGTTTTCAGAAAGAACTGGACGAAAGCCTGATTGCCTCAGATTTAAGCTTGTTTGCTGTTGCAGTGACCTGGATAACTGACAATTTGCACAGGCATGTGCAATGGAAAATTCCAGTTAAGTTTGAGTCTGCAAATTTGCATTCACATTATTATTATTGTAACGTTTAACAGATTCAGTCTTCTCAGCTAAGAGCGATAGCCCTCACAGCTTTTGCGAAGAAGCTATTTCTGAGTCTGTTAGTTTTGGATTTGATGTTCCTAAAACATTTACCAGATGGCAGAGGGGCAAATAGTCCAATGCTCGAGTGGGCGGGATCACTGGCAATGCGTCTTGCCCTTCTCTGGAGTCATGTTGCATAAACTGACTCCAATTCCCTGCGCTGTTCTCACCACCTGTGCTAAATCCTTCCTTTCCATTACTGTGCAGCTTCTATAACATACAGTTATGCGGAGACATAAAAAGCTTTCGATGGTAGCAATGTAAAAGTTTTTTTTAGCTTTTTAGTGGAAAGTCCATCTGTTTCAGTTTTCTAAGGAAGAAGAGCCGCTGTTGGGAAGTGTTTTTAGACCAGGAGAGGTTGAAAGCGATGTGACTGCACAGGAACTTAATGCTGTCCACACACTCCACAAAATCCCTCTGTATGCAGAGTGGCACGTGTTAAATCTTCCTGGACTTCCTGTAGTCCATTATTACCTCCTTGGTTTTGCTGGTGTTCATAATGAAGTTGTTCCTGGAGTGTCACTGTGTCAGATTACAAACCTCCTCTCTGTAATGGGTCTCATTGTTTTGGGAAATTACAGCAGAGCAGTAGATAACAGAGCAACTATGTGTAAGGTGGGTGAAGACAGCAGGGCTGAGGACACAGCAGGATAATGCCCAGTATGCCAGTATCCATGGATATAACTTAGGTAACATCCAGCTATCCCTTGTGGGGTCGCAACCATTCTCACACACACTCATACCTAAGGAGAATGTAGAGAGGCCAATTGACCTAACAGTCATGTTTTTTGGACTGTGGGAGGAAGCTGGAGTACCTGGAGAAAGCCCACATATACACAGGCAGAACATGTAAACTCCATGCAGAAAGACCCAGGGCAAGGGCAGGACTTAAACCTAGGACTTTCTTGCTGCATGGAGACAGCACTACCCACTGCCACTGTGCAGCCCAACTTGGGTAACAAAAAATTATATATTGCCATGTATTAACTAGTCATCATATACTGGTGAAGATTCTCAGTCATCCAGGTCATTGTCATTCAAAAAAAAGTAAAAAAAACAAAACAACTGGACTTTTTTCAAAAGTTTGAAGACGTTTCGCTTCCCATCCAGAAAGCTTTCTCAATTCAAAATGTCTGGAGCTTTATAGTATTGCCCGACAAAGGCCTTGTTATGGCTTAGATAACATGCAAATTGAACCGAAACTTCTTTTTTAACTCACACCACCCACTGGAGCTCAAACTTTATGTCATCAGAACCTTACAACACTGGGCTGAACATGTCCCTACTAAAGCAGAAGGGAAGCACAAAGAACAGAAACACATCAAAGATGCCCTCCAAACCCCATTGCAGAGACGTGGACCAGTTTTGGTTTAATTTACAGGTAAACAATGACCTTAACAACTCCCCATTACTTAGGTTAAGCCATGTATGTTATTTAAGCCATAACAAGGCCTTCGCTGGGCAATACTATAAGGCTTGGAACTCCACACTACTCCAGACATTTTGAAAAGAGAAAGCTTTCTGGATGGGAAGCGAAACGTCTACAACTTTGGAAAAAAGTCCAGCCGTTTTGTTTTTTAACTATTTTTTTTGAATAGTCATCATATAGTTAACATGTATATGCAACAGTGTTACTCAACTTTTATGGTTTGTTTTAAAAAAGATTGTGCAAAGTTTTTTGCCTTTTGCTGATGAACATGATTCTGTTACACACTGTGCAGCACTGGTCAGCAACAGGTCTCCAGTTGGTGATGCACCGGATGCCAGATTTTGCATGTGTACGCTCATGGTGCATTTTCAAGACAACTTGGAAAACCATGTACAAATACATAGTATACAAAGAACACCGGAATAAACTGCGGAGCCTAATAAAGGAAACTCAAAACAGCTAATGAACACAGAAAGGTGAAGAAAAGGAGAAAAAAAAAACCTTAACGGCAAAAAAATTCTCAACATCATGAGATTGAAAAGGAAAACAGAAGGTTTGCTACATTTTAGTTTTAAATAAACTTTTTCGTAGTTCTAACTGTTTGTCTGATTTGAACACTGGGTCCATCTGTTCCGATCGTAACAATTTAAATTTTGGGGAAATCCAAACATGCTGGATCAAAGATGAATGAATGGTATGTATAATTCACTTGTACCCCTTATACATATTTTACGTATATTGTGGAGGTCTGAGCTAACACCAACACAACAAACCTACAACCATTATTCATATGACAAAAAGATCATCTCACTGTTTTTAACATCACAAGCATAGTAACTGGTTGATTGGATCAAATTTAAAACAGTAATAATCATGTTGAAACAGTTATTTTTCTAGACAATAACCAAAAATGTTAAATCATCTATATCATAATTTGAGAGGCAAAAGGAATTTCAGAATCTAGTGTGTCTGTAAAACTAAAAGGTGTGTATTTTGGTTTGTGGAGTTCATTTATAGAATAATTTGGGTGAGTATTAAAAAGATCGATAAAAGAGACATTTTGAGGATATCTGTATATAATTAGCAAATTAGAATATGCATTTTTAAGTGGCTTGTTTGTCAGATTAAAAGTAAGTACATTTCTGATAAAAAAAAAGAAACTAAACCACCATGCTTTTCATTAAGCCTCCATTTCTGAATGGAAAATCTTGCTTTTTTTTGGGTCAGATGCAATGTTTTAATCTTAAATGCCATGTTTTTGTTAGCTGGAGGAGGAGAAGAATCGTATTTTTAAATTGTCATCAACCTGTGTTAATCTTTATAATATGTTTTATTTAGTAAGTTGACTGACTGAAATTAATTAACTTTTAGAGTTAATTTTCTAATTTATTGAATATTACTGTAATCAGATTCATTTTCTGTCTCGTGGGATTCAAACTTTGCTTGTTAGTACAGATCTCTTTACTGTGCAATATTAATACTGGAAATTTGGGATGGCATGTGTTTATGTTTTATTTGTGCTCAAGAAAAGCAATATAAATAAAAGTGGGTGGAGTATAATATATTTTAACATTAACAATTTAAATTTTGTTCTTGTTTTTTTTTTTTTTTTTTTGTCTTTTAAGTCATTTTCAAAGCAAATCATTGAAGTAAACCAAACAAAAAAATTTGACATTTTGGAGATTGAAAATTGTATGAAGATACCAAAGTCTATTTTAATATAGGCACACTTCTCTGACTCGCACTGTCTAAGCTGAGTAAATTAAAGGAATTAACTACTGCAGGTAAGATATTAATAGTTCATAACCTCCCACAGTACACACATCAATAAAACCTAATGAAGCACAAACATTTCTTGCACATTTTAATGTGAAAAAAGCCATACACATGTTTATTGTCTGTTATTTGATGCATGTACTCTAAACTGAAGTATGTCCTGAAACGAATTTCACCACAGCAACACGTGGTGAGAATAAAGAATCTTGAATTTAATGTCCTCTTTAAATCTGATGTGTGATGTTTCCTACTGACATTGGAAAGAAATATGTGCCAGCATAATCTCAGAACCATAATCTTTGCTTAAACAAGAAAGTACCAATACTAATGTGTTATGCCACATTGGTGTGGCTCCAAAACTAGAAAATGTGGAGCTGTCCTGCATGACTCTGTTCAGTAGTACTGAGTATGGTACTGGCAGGCGCTCTGCTGCAACACGTCCCTGTGGTAAACCGGCGGAAATATGCCCAGATGAAATGTCATGCCTTCTCATGAACATGTCACTCAGAGCACAGACTCTATTCTCTGCGCTGCCTCTTCATATTAGGCTCCCAATTGCTGATACACAGACTGACCCTTCCTGCTATACCAGCCAATACCAATATATTCACTAAACACAAAGTATAGCATATACCACATGAACTGGTATGTAACTTTAAAAATGTTTTTTTAACATAAAATCTGATTCAGAGTATTAAGACTCTAACTTTACTATACACTTATTTTAAACAATTAAAGTTTCTTTCAGCCTCTGAAATCACTGGTAGATTGTGTAAAAGTTATATTCATATGTGTCTGCTCCTTCTGTTGTACAATTATACATTGTTTAAAGTTATTTAATGTTTATTAAATAACTCTTTGTCTGTTAAGTATTGGCTGGTGATGATCAGCTGTTAAGCTGATATCAAGACAATGGTTGGAAAGGGATGATTAGAGCATGATTGCTTATCTTTTAACAGCAAAACCTGCACACACATAGAATAAAGGAGTGACAACTTCTTTTCAAGGTGAACAATTTAATAACAGAAATAAAATTAACATCCAGAGATCATAATGTAATGTTGTTTATCTGAATTAACACAATATTTCGATTAACAAATCCTCTCTATTAGGCTAGTGAAACTTAACTAAACTACTAAGCAAAATTAAGATAAATAGAAGCTAAAATAAGGAACTATTTACATGTAAAAAGACAAAACAAAAGTGGTTGATCATAATCAGAATAATTCAGTGAATCCTTGTTCACTACAGATCTGATTTCAAACTACGTTAGTATAAATGAGTCAACTCACTCTATTTAAATTTCCACATTCCCAGATCTACGGGAAAAGGAGGAGTAGTGGCAACCATTTTTCAGTCTGATTTATTAATTAGTCCCAGGCCAATTAATAACTACAGTTATTTTGAACATTTAACCCTCAGTTTCCCCTCATCCAAATTGCAAAGCAATAAAACCTCTTCTGTTTGTTGTTTTGTATCATTCACCAGGCCCTTCCTCTCAGTTTTTGGATCAATTGTCAGACTTCTTATCTGATTTGGTGTTAAACACTGACAAGGTTATTATAGTGGGGGATTTTAACATTCATGTTGATACAGAATGTAATAACCTTAGTGTAGCCTTTAAAACTATCCTAGATTCAATTGGTTTTGCTCAAAATGTGCATAAAGCGACGCACTCTCGGCTCCATACTTTAGACCTTGTGCTGACATATGGCATTGATTGTGAAGAATTAACAGTATTTCCTCACAACCCTGTCCTATCTGATCATTTTTTAATAACATTTGAGTTTAATCTAACTGAGTTATCCACCCCCAAAAGAGGGTTCCATTATAGTAGATCTTTATTGGATAATGCTGTATCAAACTTTAAAGAGTCTGTCCCCCTTTTTGTCATGGTTTTCAGATGACGAGCCCACATGCAGATACGATCGGGAAGCAAAGCACAGTTTTAAGATGTTTATTTAGGAAACAGGCAGATATAACGGACGGGACTATGGACAACTCGGCAGGGTCAGAACGTCACGGCTGGAGAGACTGCAAAGAGAAGAAGAGTAAGTGGCTTTGGAAGGTGAACCAGGAGAACTACTAGAAACTGCGCTGCTTACCACAAAGCTGGGCGGACCTAACCGGGGAGAAGTAGCGCCGAGGGAACTCTGTGATCCTACCCCTGTTGGTGTTAGGCGGCTAGTGGCTGAGGGTGGCTGATGTTACTGGTGAGGGATCCAAAGCGAGCCTCCTCTGAAGTGGGTGACAGATGGATTGACCAGAGTGAGGGAAGAACCAGTAGAATCCGGGAAGGGGAATCTCAGGCCCCGCTGGGTAACATCCAGGGAGTATGAGGGGTGAGCCAGAGCAAAATCTGAGCGAGAGGATTCTGTAGGTCTGGTTCTTCGGACAAGATGTCAAGACAGGTGAGTGCATCCAAGCACCAACAACTGTGACAAAAACAGGGAAATCCAAAATTAGTCAAAGTTCAAAGACGAAAAAACTCACAAGCAGGTTTTCAGGAGTTAGGTCAGAGGCCACATCGTACCACGACTGGTTAAGGCTCTGGCGACTTCCATCTGTCAGCGCTCTGCTTAAGAAGCCAGAGGAAGCCGCCTGCAACGAGCTGCAGGTGTGGGCCACGCCCCCTCAGCCAACTAGGCACACCTGAGGAGTATAGTTAGAGCAGGACAACACAGAGAACCCTGACACTTTTAATATCTTCAGTATTGCAGAAATACCCTGCAGATGGCAGCAATGGTGTTTCTTCCCATTCACAAATAGATGTCTTTGTAAACGGTATGACTTCGTCATTGCGTTCTGCATTAGACAATGTAGCTCCCTTGAAAAAGAAGGTGATTATTCACAGGAAGCTGGCTCCTTGGTTTAATTCAGAGCTGCGTTCCTTGAAGCACAATGTTAGGAAATTGGAGAGAAAATGGCGCTCTACACACCAAGAGGAATCCTACTTAATCTGGAGGGACAGACTATTGTTGTATAACAAGACCCTTCGCAGAGTTAGAGCAGCATATTTTTCATCATTAATTGAGGAGAATAAGAATAATCCTAGATTTCTCTTTAGTACAGTTGCCAAACTTACCCAGAGCCACAGCTCTGTTGATCCATCCATTCCTTTAGCTCTTAGCAGTAATGATTTTATGGGATTCTTCATAAATAAAATTGATTCCATTAAAAATAAAATAATTGGCATCCTCCCAAACATGATTACCTCGTCCTCAGTAAGTGAGGCAGCATTGGAGGAATCCTTAGAACCTGTGCAGTGTCTGCACTGTTTAAAAGCAGTAGAGCTTTCTGAGCTATCTAAAATTTTAGCTTCATCTAAACCTTCTACCTGTATGTTAGACCCAATCCCAACCAAGTTGTTTAAGGAGGTATTCCCATGGATTAGTGGCCCTACTTTAGATATGATTAATATATCCTTATATAGTAAATGGATACGTACCACAGGCTTTTAAAGTGGCTGTTATTAAACCTTTACTTAAGAAACCTTCTCTTGATCAAGATGAGTTAGTAAATTACAGACCTATATCTAATCTTCTTTTCTTATCTAAAATTCTTGGGAAAGTAGTTGCTAATCAACTTTGTGAACATTTACAAAGTAATGACCTACTTGAAGAGTTTCAGTCAGGCTTCAGAGCTCATCATAGCAATGAAACAGCTCTGGTGAAGGTCACCAATGATATTCTCTTGGCCTGAGATAATGGTCTATACTTGTCCTGTTAGATCTCAGTGCTGCATTTGATAAAGTTGATTGCAATACTCTCCTACAAAGACTTAAGCATTACAGTAGGGATTAAGGGGAAAGCATTATGCTGGTTTAAATCTTATCTATCAGACAGATTCCAGTTTGTTCATGTTAATAATAAATCTTCTTCAAACTCTAGGGCCACTTGTGGAGTACCGCTTTACTATATATATGCTTTCATATTGAGACATTTTCAGACAGCATGGAAATAATTCCCACTGTTAGGCTGATGACAGTGGGAATTAATAATACACTTTATTATACACTTTATCCATAAATCCCGACGAATCCAATCAATTACTTTGACTGCAGTAATTTCTTGATGACATCAAAAGCTGGATGAATTTAAATTTCCTGCATTTAAATTCTGACAAGACAGAAGTTGTAATCTTTGGACCAGATCTGTCCAGGGGTGATGCTGAAAAACGAGTCCATGCATTTGTTACTTCAAGGCTGGACTATTGTAATTCTTTACTATCAGGAAGTCCACAAAATGGAGTTCAAAGTCTTCAGCTGATCCAAAATGCTGCAGCAAGAGTTCTGATGAAAATCAACAAGAGGGATCATATTTCTCCAATTTTAGCTTCCCTTCATTGGCTTCCTGTTAAATCAAGAATAGAATTTGAAATTCTTCTTCTAACGTATAAAGCCCTTCATAATCAAGCTCCATCATATATCAGAGCTCTGGTTACCCCGTATGTTCCTAACAGAGCACTTCGCTCTCAGACTGCAGGTCTGCTGGTGGTTCCTATAGTCTCTAAAAGTAGAATGGGAGGCAGATCCTTTAGCTATCAGGCTCCTCTTCTGTGGAACCAACTCTTTTCATAGTAGGTACACCTGGTCTGGCATTCTGTTAGCTGTGACATCATCCAGGGGAGGCAGATTAACCCTAACCCTCCATACCTAAACCCCCAAAGTGCCCATAACACACACACACACACCCCACAGGAAGGCAGCCAGCACAACCCCCACCCCACCCCATCGTTCATTTATCATTTATTCAAAACTTCCTTCTTGCACTTTCACATCCAAATATTCCTGTTTGCAATTATTTAGCTCTTAGCTTAAAGGTCCTGCACTTTAATCATTACATCGGGCAAGTGATCCAAACATCTAAATGTATGTTCAGCAGTTTTTCTCAGTAATTCTAAACATAATTCATCCAAGGTGTGTCTTACCTTTCAATGTCTGACAGTTGAAATTTCTCTGTAACATATAATTTTATCATCTTGCACATCGTCCCATTCAATCCTTTATGAAGTATCCAGTTCTCAGTTCTCATGCGTTTAGTTTAAATCCTGCTGACGGAAGAAAAATTAACCAGACAATACTCTGAGTGATTTTCTTACATTTAAGAAAATCATGTTAGAAGAAGAATTTAAAATTCTTCTTCTAACGTATAAAGCCCTTAATAATCAAGCTCCATCATATATCAGAGCTCTTATTACCCCGTGTGCTCCTAACAGAGCACTTCACTCTCAGACTGCAGGTCTGCTGGAGGATCCTAGAGTCTCTAAAAGTAGAATGGGAGGCAGATCCTTTAGCTATCAGGCTCCTCTCCTGTGGAACCAACTCCCAGTTTTGGTCCGTGGGCAGACACCCTGTCTACTTTTAAGACTAACCCTAAAACTTTCCTTTCTGACAAAGCTTATAGTTAGAGTGGCTCATGTTACCCTGAGCTACCTCTATAGGTATGCTGCTATAGGCTAACAGAACGCCAGACCAGGCTACACCTGGTCTGTTAGCTGTGACATCATCCACGGAAGACAGATCACCCGCTATTACCATCTAATGTAGAACAGATTACTGGATCAATGTGTGCTTCTGTGCTTTTTTGTCTGTCTTGTTGTGTCTCTGCTCTGTCTTCTGTAACCCCCAGTCGGTCGAGGCAGATGACCGTTCATACTGAGCGTGGTTCTGTTGGAGGTTTTACCTTCCCGTTAATGGGGAGTTTTTCTTTCCGCTGTCGCTTCATGCTTGCTCAGTATGAGGGATTGCTGCAAAGCCATGGACAATGCAGATGACTTTCCTGTGGCTCTCTGCTTCTTCAGGAGTGAATGCTGCTTGTCGGGACTTTGATGCAATCAACTGGTTCCATTATATAGGAAATTTTTAACTAATCTGTCTAATCTGACCCAATCTGTATAATATGATTGAATTTGACTTTGAAAAGTGCCTTGAGATGACATGTTTCATGAATTGGCGCTATATAAATAAAATTGAATTAAATTGAATTGGACCAATATCAACCTAAAGTGACATTAAGCATGGAAAATAAATGTTCAGCATTAAGGGCCATCTCTACAAAGGCAGCCTCCTCCTGCAAGGCTTAAAGGTGCCATGATATATAAACCATTTCATGTAGTTGATATTGCTGCACATGTAAATTCACCCCAAAAAATTCATTAAAAAACAACATGAGCTTGTTGTTTTATCTGGCCAAATGTCCTTCTCCAGTAAAAGGGATGGTTGCTGCGATGATATGCAACTCTACCTAGTTTAGTTCCCTCTGATTGGCTACAACCATATTTGGAAACCTGGCCACACTGAAATAAATAGCCACATAGACAATGGTGTGGCAGGGAGCTTGCCGTGGCAGCACTTATGCAGCTCCACAGTGGTATCACAGCTTGTTGCAAGCACTGCCATGACACAGTAATATGCAGCTGGAAGTCAGCTCTTTACCGCGGTGACTGTAGTGGAGAGCTCGCTCTCCCATGCATCGACAGGATAATCATGCCGCTGGCAGCGGTTTGGTGTCAGTTAACCGGATTTTTCAGTTACAAGTACACTTTCCTGACATTTGACAGCATTTAGAAATTAAATAAACTTCTGGGTAATGACAGCATGGTGGTCACAACCTTCCTTGTTGGTACAAAAGTTGTTTTTTTTAATGTGTTTGTTCCAAAACCCCGACTTGAATTCCCCACAAAAAAACAGTCTTCAGTAAAGTCCCCCTTAAATTAACTTCAGCAACACTTTTGTGATTCTTCCGTCCTTCAGGGTTGAGTGGAACCTTCGTGCATTTTTGCACGAAGGTTTTCGCTCCAAGCCACACAGTTTAACCATATTATTACTGCTTTAAGAAAAATACATGATTAACACAAAAAACGATTATATATTTCCATAACACTACAACGTGTTTATTTCAAATGGTTGTGATTAAAGGCTATCAGCCTTTAATGAAAAGCACTAACAATTTGCTTATTGATTAACAGTTATTAACTTTATTTAGCCTGGAAGAGGGGTGTCTAATCAGTTGTACAACTGAGTTAGGCTTTCCCAGTAAATGTTGATAACTTTAATTACAATTGCAATTGGAGTTTTAATCATTAACCATTAACCACAAGCCAATGAAAATGTCTTAGTATATTCAGTTATTAATGCAAAACAAGATAACTCTTTGCTGATTCAAAATAATTACAGAACGAAAACGATTAAGCTAGTTAGAACTTAGAATTCCGCGTTACAGCAATTATTTTGTTTAATAACACTACTTGAAACACACTTGTGCTACTGAATAAACACAAAAAATTAATGAAAGTAAAAGTCAGTAAAAATGGATTAATGGTAGCAGCATCAATTTGTAATTAACTCCCAGTTGGGTACAATCATACTGGATCCAACAGTGAATAATCATCATCAACATAACACCACTCATGATGTAAACAGCATTGAAAAAGGGTTCACTAATGGCTTTGAGGTAGGTAAGGGCTGGTGTATACACTTGGCCTGAAGTTCAGATTGAGGATGCTTCGGCAAAGCTTGTCGCTAGCAGTGTTAGTTCATGCAACAGTTAGCTTCTAAAACGTTCTAACTCAGGGCCTGAAGTTGACAGCTAGCTAACGATGGCAAGCCTGTTAGCAACAAGTGACTTCACAATAGCTTGCAGCTAAGAGCCTTGAAATAGTTTCGGCCCAGATGATAAACTAGTGCTAAAATCGATTAGTATAGCTACTCTATGGTACGCACAAAATGGCAGCTCTGATGACGTATGAGCTGTGGCCCATCCTGGGTTTTGAGTTTAGACTTGAACTGGTCATTGGCAGGTGTGAAAGTAAGCTGGTATGGTACTGGAAGGCAATGCAGTAAAGAGGGGAGTGCGGCTGCCAGCAATGAAGCCATCCATCCATCCATCCATCCATCCATCCATCCATCCATCCATCCATCCATCCATCCATCCATCCATCTTCTGACACGTCCATCCCTTGTGGGATCGCAAGGGATGCTGGTGCCTATCTCCAGCTGTCAATGGGTGAGAGGCGGGGTACACCCTGGACAGGTCAGCAGTCTATCCCAGCAGCTATGAAGCCTTCATTCAGAAACAGCCATTCAGAAACAGCCAAAAACAGCCAGAAAACAGATCCACTAACCAGATGCAGTTTAAAACACCACTTAATCTGTTTATAAGTTTCGTTTTTATTAATTCTGCATTGTTTCTGAACTATATATATATATATATATATATATATATATATATATATATATATATATATATATATATTTATATATATTTATATATACTGTGGTATAAATGTAAAAGAAATATCACTCTGAAAAGCATGTGTTAGTGTGTCTTCCTTTCGTGACCAGCATTGCTTAGAAGAACAAAGCCTTAGGGGATACGAAGAGACATTTTCAGATATGTCAGAATAATAAAAAATGTTATTTTGAAAATATTCTCATTCTTCCCAAAGAACACACGCCATCTGTGATAAAAATGGTCCCAGTCCTTGAGGCGTCAGAACTGAAAGCAGAGATAGGCGCTGGGAGAGTCTGTAATACTTGTTTTGCCAGATGCTCTCAAGCTTGCTGGTACACAGCAGGATTTACATTTAATCTAGATAAAAGAGCAGGCACTAAGTGCTGGTTAGTGTAAAACAGATCCATTTAGTATTTATACATGTCAGGTTGATATACAGGAAATGTGGAATAAATAGCATCTAAAAAAATATCAAATTACAAATCTCAACACTCAGTCCTCAACTAATAGTTTGGTGAGTGCAGGTGTGTGTAATGTATGCATAGGGATCCAAATAATAAAGCCTTTAAATGAAAACTCTGAAGCAGAGAAAAGATAATATGGAGAGTGTTGTAAAGAGAAAAAATGAACTGCACAGTAATTGACTTTAAAATATTCATGCTCTCCACTGTCTCTTATTCATTTTAAGAAGTCTGAGGGAAGATTTTAGGAAAATCTAAGGGAATGATTGTTTTGTGTCATTTTTGGCTGAGGAGGAATAATGTTCATAGATGATATAAGTTTCCTTTTTACAGTGGAACAGCTTGCCTTTAAACCACATTGACTGAAAGTGGTAAATTATGTCATCCATTAAACACTCAAATGTTAATGATCCACGTGTGATAAAAGCAAATTACTTAGTAGGCTGGAAAGGAAAAGGATCAAAAAGAGACAGGAAGCTCTGAGAACTCATAGAATACTAGAATAAACATCTTTTTGATCAATTACAACTTGAGAGGATGAGTTAGTTCTCTCAAGTTGTAATTGAGCACAAGGACAACTATTTCTGAACTGAATTGAATTAAACTCAGGAACTTTATCAAAAGACGATGCTACAGTTGCGAGTTTTGATAAAACCGTGGACTATAGCTTGATTTGCACGGCATTAGTTTTACCTAGGGACCACATGTAATTTGTATTAATTACGAAGATTGTCTATGTTTTTTTAATCACATGCGAATCACCATGTCAGTCATTTGTAAAGTAAAAATTCCTCCGTAAATTACCTACTATATTTTGCTGAACTCCAAGGTCCTGTGATAATACTAATCCAATTCAAATAGTCATTTCTGTGATTTGGACAAAAATGGGCGGGATCGGATACACGAATAGGCAGTTTTTTTGTTTCATGGGCGCATTTTTATTTGCGTTTGGTGAAGAATGGAGGCTGCATTGGAGTGTTTAGAAAACCCTGGTTTCCCGGGCCAGCAAAACCTTATCAGAAAACAAGCCCAATAAGCAACCCACCACATAGTAATACAGTGCCCATTTCTATACTGTATAAAATGCAGATGTTGGGGGTTAATTTATTTATTGCATGAGGTCCCTAAGTAAAACTAATCCCATGCGAATACGGCTTTAGCCTGAAAATTTTTAACACACACACACACACACACACACACACACACACACACACACACCTTACAGGTCTTTCTCCCTTGCTCTCTGCTGCACCACAGCTGTCCCTCAATAGCACAGCCTGTTGTCCTGCTCCTATGTTTACCCGTCTTTGTTTTCTGAGCAGGTGGCACTCAATAAACTGGCAGTTTTCCTGTAAAGCAGACTGTGTCTTTTCACACCGGCAGCCCACCGACAATCTCGAGCTTGAATGACTGTAGTGCTGTGTGAAGGAGTAATATGAACAGTGGAAATACAAGAGACACCGCTAATAACCAATCAGAGCCGAATGTCTGACTGTGATTGGCCGTTTCTGACCAGGAGCGGTCCCACACTGGGAGGAGCCAGAGCCAGCTTTATTTGAGAGAACGGGGGACAACAAGTGGCAAAGCTCCAGGGGCTGAGACTTAAATCCGGGACAGCCACGTCGTGGACTGACGCCTCCGTACATGGGTTGCGTGCACTACCCCAGTGACACCACTATGCCCCACACCAATATTTTTTTTACACGTGGCTTTGTGATACTACACAAAAAGAAGTACAAGGTATTCTTTGTTTCTTGCATAGTTCACAACTCATTTGAGGCAGTTGTTGGGAAAATCTATCAACCAGCAAGACTCTTTCTTATCACCATGTGTTACCATGGTGAGATTTTAAGGAGACAGACACCAGCTCAGAATGCATAAAGATTACACATAACATGCAGACACAACAAGACATGTTTCCAAACTTTATTTTCCCATGAAACCATTTGATTGTGCTGACCTACAACACTTCTTGAGAAGCTTAAAGTGTAACTTACCCCCGTACCAGAGCCTTACTCTGCCCAATGTCATACTTAAAAAATGTGCTGAGAGAAGGCCATGTCCAGGGAACTAAGAAACGTGTGGGGGATGAGGACAGGGCATGTTCTGGGTTACTAGTAAAAGGTAAATAAATGCTAAATAAATTAACTGAATGCTAAGCAAAGACATCGCTAACCTGAAAAATCGATAGAATGACTGCAAAACCCACTATTCAAACTCCAAATCGCAATGGAGACACAAGACGGAGCTGCTTCTATAACTCTCATTGGCAGAGCTAGAGACGCATCAGTTTCTCCTTTTGACATCACAAACACTTTAGAACCAAAAGCAACACACAAATGCGCCACATAGACGGCTTTAAGGCTGGTTCACACAGCAGGATAATTAGCCCCCCCCCCCCCCCCCCCCCAATCTTCCACTTCTGACAGGTCCTGATTATCGGGGTGGCTTAATCTTATTCCTGTTGTGTGTGGCGTGTTAAGAGTGATCTGGTCAACTGGGTAGAAGGTTGGGGCCGCTCCAAACTCAAAATTGGGGATATTTAACATGTTGGATCGTCTTGTCTTGATATCCTAGCATGTGTGGTGTTCCCCAAGGACAGCCTGTTGAATGTGTAGCCAATTAGAAAGTGAGGAGAGGGAAATCCCAGAGAAAAAACCCCAGCTCACCTCTATTGTAGTGTAACAAACGTAGAGCCCCAACTCGCACCGTTTCCACTCTTTTACCCAACACCTTACTTTTTGTTATCTTTTTGTCTGTGTTAAAATTAGTTCAAAAACTATAACTGTTGTTCTTCCTTGTTCATGTTTATTTACTCTGAACTTGCGTTTGGTCTTGGGAGGTTTCGCAATATTTCCCATCTGATTGAATGAAATCTGTTTCACCTGTGTGTGGTGTGTTGTGCTTGCTGTCGGACCAGACACCACACACTGTACAAGCAAACCTGTTTTATCTATGATTTTTATCGTCTACGTGTGGCTTTGACAATCGGCCGTCTATTTTAAAATCTTGCTGTGTGAACCAGCGTTAAGACAGAAAAGGAAGATTTCAACAAATATGCAGTTAAATGTCAAAATAACCACCATATGTAGACAGCCCTATAAGACAACCATGTTAACAGTTTATTAGCAGAAAAAAATATTTGGGCCTGAGTTACCCTTTAAAGTGGGAAAATAGTTCTTAGAATCTAATAAGACTAATTTCCAAGTCAAAAAGTCAGCTAGTAGTCCTTTTATAGACGATGTAGATCAGTGTTGTTGTGCCATAACGCATTGTTTCAAGTTATTTAAATGTTTAATAAATAGCTCTCAGTCTGTTAGGTTTTGTCCGGTGAATATAAGCCCAAACAGCTGATATTAGGACAATAGTTGAAAGGGTGATTTGAGCACTGGCATTCTTTTAACAGCAAATTCTGCACACATATGGAATCAATGAGTCACAACTTCTCTTCAAGTTCAAGAATGTATTAACAGAAATGAATGGACATCCAAAAAAACACCACTATAGAATGCTGTTTATCTGAATTAAACATATATTTCATGTACTACTAAGTAAAATTAAGATAAAAAGAAGCTAAGGAACTATGTACACAAAAGAAACAAAAAGACAAATAAAATAGTAGAAAATCGTCATCAGAATGATTCAGTGAATCCTGCAGATACATGTTAGAGAACCAAAGTTCATCTTAAAGAATGTGGAATGAGGTTAAATTAGCCTAACTAATTTAGAACAACATTTGGTGTGTTTCAACCCATTCACAATGCAAATCCTGAGTTATTATTCAAGAAAATAACACTTTAAAGAATGATTTGCTCAGTGAAAATCGATGCCTTTAGGACACTTGATTATATTAATGCAATTATTCCTCCGAGAAGCTAGGAGGCGCTGTGGCGATAGGTCACTTGATGGGTTATACAAAACACCATTAAATCGACATTAATGATGTACTAACGCTCATAGCATTATCGAACGATGGTGGAGTGAAACGAAAACAAGCATTATGTTTATGTTTACAATGAAGTTGCATTGACTTGGTGGTAACACCCGGTGGTTATCCGGAAGGCTAATAGCGCCATGCTAGAGGACATTTGCCAATTGCCACTAATTTACGAAGACTTTAAAAGCTATATTTGGTCATTATCAACAGACCAGACAACACAAACATTAATATCCCATCAGTGTATAAACCCTTATGGAAATAAAGTTTGTTATAACCATAAAAACACACTCAAACTACATCAGCAAAGTTTGGTTTCCATAATGCATTTCAGTAGTTTTAAACTTTAGTCTGGTTTTATTCCACATGGCTTGATTGCACAATAGTGTGCAGTTGCATGAATTTATCACATAAATGCTCTATCATTTCATACACTCATGCACATGGTGAAATTCTGTGCAATAAATTGAAATATGCAAGTTACAGAACTGTACAATTGCATGGATGTACAAGCAGACATGTCCTGCAAAATTAAAACGTGAGTAGACATTAGCATGTGAGAGACAGTGTAACAATTCTCATCAGATCAAGAACATGCGGAACCAGTACTATGTTTATAACATGTAATAGACTATGAACTGGGCTGGTAGTGCATTGATTTTTACTAGTGGGTAATAGCCATCACAGCTTTGGGAAATAAGCTGTTTTAAAGTCTATTAGTATTTGTTTTGATGTTTCTGAATTGTTTACCTGATGGAAGTTGGACAAACAGTGCTTTATCCATGTGGCTGTATGTCCTTTTCTGGACTCATCCAGCATAAACCGTGTCTAGAGCTAGTAGATTGTATCCCATAATCCTCTGTGCTGACCTCCTACAATCCCCTGTGCTTAAATCCTTTCTTTCCTGTGGTGTGCAGTGCCTATATCACACTGACACAAAATGCTCTATAAATGATTATTAGCAGCTTAATTGAAAGTCCAGTCCTTTTCAGTTTTTTGAGAAAGAAAAGCCATTGTTGGGCCTTTTTCATGAGAGGAAATGTGAATGCCTAGGAATTTTATGCCTTCCACATGCCCTACTGCCTCCCCATTTAACGCAGAGAGGAGTGTGTTCAGTCTTCCTGGACCTGTAATCCACTATGACCTCCTTGGCGTTCAGGATGAGGTTATTCCTGGAGCACCACAGTGCCAGAGAGTAGGTTTCATATCCAAAAATGATGAGGCCAATCCTTAAACTCCATTTGCAGAAATGTAACCCCAAACATGCAATGAACCTCCACCACGCTTTATTGTTGGCTGCAGACTCTCATAGTACCACACTCCAGCCCTTTAGCAATCACAGCCAAAAATTTTACTTTTTGACTTATCAGACCAAAAGCACCTGCTGGCATGTTTCTGCACCCAAGTTCCCATGTTTTTATGCATAGTTGAGTTGCTTATCCTTGTTTTCATGTTGGAGGTATAATTGTCTGGCCACAACTGTTTCACAACTGTTTCATTAAGACCATTTTTGTATAGGAGAAGGGTGTACCTGGGTTCCACTGATTTCTGCCACTTCTGAGCTGATGGCACTGCTGGACATTTTCTAATTTCAAAGGGAAATAAGCTTGATGTGTGTTTTTTGTCCGCTCTACTCTGCTGTAAGGTTCCTTAGCACACCAATGCATGCACACTTGCCTGTTTCTTTGTGTTTCTTCAAAAGAAGTTGAATAGCAAATCTTAAAACATCAGTCTGCTTTAATATATTTGTCTTGGAGAGACCTTGATGCAGTATAATTACTGTTTGTCTCATGCCCAGTTTTGCCATAGTAACCTTTGATATGAAGAAAGAAAACCAAAAAAAGGCATCCTATTTACACCAAGAAGTAAGCCAAAATAATAATCCTCAAACCACCCTATTGGAAGAACAAAAGAAAATAAAACAAATACATTTATTTTTCTTTTAGAAAATCCAGGTTCTCACATTCTGTACAGTCTCATTGTCTTCTAAAGTAATGCAAACATATTTTCCATGCATATACAGTCTTGCAATGTCCTTGCAAAAGTCCTCAAAACAGTTTCCAATAGTTGAAAGTTTTTCCTTGATACAGCGGTGTGTTTTTTTGGCATAATTATTTGATCATACAGATGACTATAATCCTACAGAATCCCAAACATTTTGCAAGTGTGCCTATAAGAATTGATGCTGGCTTGAAGGCAAAAGGCAGTAACACTAAATATTAAATCACTGATGTTTATTTAACAATTAATCTTCATTTACTCTTCAAAGTTACAAATCACAATCAAAGAATACCTCATAAAATAATTATTTTTCACATATTGCAAATGCCCCTGGAACTATATTTTTAATAGGTACAGCTTATAAAGGTTACAGCTCCCTTAGTTAATTGATCTACTTTCTAGCCAAGCTGACTGAACATAAATGGCTATTTAATATAATGCTTTTTACAGTTTGTATTGATTGCTTTGACATATCAGTCGATTCAAAATCCACGTTTTTCAAAACAGTTGACGCAGAGGCCTAAAGAGTGGCACTAATGGTCAAAATGACACATTTTGTTTTAAAAAGGCTCTATCTCCCCAAAAACATTTAAAATATGGACCAAAAGCACATTTTGCCCTCAAACAACACAATTTGCACACAAATGTATGAGCCCTTCCAATCACTTATTACACAAGGGGCAACAAAATACAAAGTACCACACTCAATTGCTGGTCATTGTAGCCAATAACTGTACGCACCTTACATGTCATTTGTAGTCAAATATGCCTTCTTGCAAAAAATGGATCCAGAATCATATATACTGTGATGCAAATTTTATTGATTATTCATTCTTTTTTTTCAGATTGTGGCTACAAATGAAACATTCCAACAGAAAATACTGTACTAGGCCTGTCTGTCTCTTCTACTCTCTTCTCTCTTGACAAATAGGCCACATGGCCTCATCTTCATCACACTCAATATTTAGGTGTGATAAATACACCTAAATATTGAGGTGTAATATTGATTAATATTGCTTCGCAATGCACTGCCTCCTCATTGCAATTGCAAGTGCAGGCACCTAAACGGGTTTCTTTATTTATTTTTCTTCCGTCACCGTTAATACAGCCCAAACCGTAGGGTCTACCCCCACAAAGTATCTATCAAAACATGCGTCTCAATATTGTGAAGTGTGCTATTTGTACTTCTCGCCATTTCGAGTTACCATGGCAACGTAATTAGCGAAAAACCACGGCTAAAAGTCCCATAGAAATGAATGGAGAAAATGGCGGAATTTTCTGACAGTTAGAGTGACGCACTGTAACTTTTTCAAAGATTTCAAAACTACGAAGAACTTCAGCCTACTCGCTCAATTTTCACTCTACGTAGACAAATTATACATACTCTGGGGTGAATTCACCCCAGAGTCCAATCAATTACTTCAACAGCAGTCATGTCTCGATGACATCAAAAGCTGGATGACTTTAAATTTCCTGCACTTAAATTCTGACAAGACAGAAGTTGTAATCTTTGGACCAGAGTCCTCAAAAAATAAACGTCTTAATCAATCACTTAATCTGGATGGCATTAACGTGGCCTCTGGTAATAAAGTAAAAAATCTTGGTGTTATTTTTGACCAAGACATGTCATTTAAATACCATATTAAACAGGTTCCCAGAGTTTCCCTTTTTCACCTTAGGAATATTGCCAAAATTAGAAACATTCTGTCCAGGGGTGATGCTGAAAAACTAGTCCATGCATTTGTTACTTCAAGGCTGGACTATTGTAATTCTTTACTATCAGGAAGTCCACAAAATGCAGTTCAAAGTCTTCAGCTGATCCAAAATGCTGCAGCAAGAGATCTGATGAAAATCAACAAGAGGGATCATATTTCTCCAATTTTAGCTTCCCTTCACTGGCTTCCTGTTAAATCAAGAATAGAATTTAAAATTCTTCTTCTAACGTATAAAGCCCTTCATAATCAAGCTCCATCATATATCAGAGCTCTGATTACCCCGTATGTTCTTGACAGAGCACTTCACTCTCAGGCTGCAGGTCTGCTGGTGGTTCTTAGAGTCTCTAAAAGTAGAATGGGAGGCAGATCCTTTAGCTATCAGGCTCCTCTCTTGTGGAACCAACTCCCAGTTTTGGTCCGTGAGGCAGACACCCTGTTTCACCCTGTCTACTTTTAAGACTAATCTTAAAACTTTCCTTTTTGACAAAGCTTATAGTTAGAGTGGCTCATGTTACCCTGAGCTACCTCTATAGTTATGCTGCTATAGGCTTAGGCTACTGGAGGACATCAGGACCTATTTTTCTCACTCTACTGATTTCTACTGTTCTCCAGTTTGCATTGCATTTAGTCATTTCAGCTTTTAATTTTTTGTTCTCTCTCTCTTTTTTTCTTCATAGTAGGTACACCTGGTCTGGCATTCTGTTAGCTGTGACATCATCCAGGGAAGACAGATCACCCGCTATTACCATCTAATGTAGAACAGATTACTGGATGAATTTGTGCTTCTGTGCTTTTTTGTCTCTCTTGTTGTGTCTCTGTTCTGTCTTCTCTAACCCCCAGTCAGTCAAGGCAGATGACCGCTCATACTGAGCCTGGTTCTGCTGGAGGTTTTCCTTCCCGTTAATGGGGAGTTTTTTTTCCGCTGTCGCTTCATGCTTGCTCAGTATGAGGGATTGCTGCAAAGCCATAGACAATGCAGACAACTCTCCCTGTGGCTCTACGCTTCTCCAGGAGTGAATGCTACTTGTCGGGATTTTGATGCAATCAACTGGGTTCCCTTATATAGGAAATGTTTTTGACCAATCTGTATAATCTGACCCAATCTGTATAATATGATTGAATTTCACTTTGTAATGTGCCTTGAGATGACATGTTTTATTAATTGGCGCTATATAAATAAAATTGGATTGAATTGAATTGAATTGAATTAAATCAGTAAATGCACAGAAACTTCAGGCAGACGTTGTCATTCAACTGCACAGTGATGATGTACATTTGAGTAAAATTCCTTTGCAAGTCTCTAAGTAAAAACAGAAGACAAAAAAGAAACATTATAAATATTTGTCATGTGTCATCAGTCAGAAATGTAGCAGCAAACATAAAAGACATTTTATATGTACAGAAAGGTTATGTGTGAGACAATATGAATAGTGTAAATATATGTAGCAGCAGGATGTATTGCAACAATTAGTTGTATGATAGTGCAGATAGTACCGTGACCAGGTCAAACTGTCTGTAATCGGCACTACCAGTAATTTGAAGCTGCTCACTCGCTCCACTGTGGCGTTGTTGATGAGGAGGGGTGTGTGACTTCGCTGATTTGTCTTGACATCAACAACAATCCCTTTTGTTTGTTGACATTCAGGATCAGATTGTTTTTGTCCCACCAGTCCACTAGGTGTTTCACCTCCTCTCTGTAGGTCAGTTTGGTGTTGTCTCTGAGACCCTCCATGTGTATGTCCTCTGCATACTTAATGACGTGGTTCATACTGAATCTGGCATGGCAGACCTGGGTCATCAGGGTGAAGAACAGTGGGCTGAGTAGGCAGACCTGAGGGAAGCCGATGCTGAGGGAGACGATGCAGGAGGTTTTTTATTTTCAACCTGAACAAACTGGGGTCTGTCTGTGAGAAAATCCTGCAGCCAGTTACACAAGGAGTTGTTGGTGCAGCTATTTTGCTCACCAGGTGCTGGGGGATGATTGTGTTGAATGCTGAGCTGAAATCCAGAAACAGCATATGCACATGGGTATTGTTCTCCAAATGTTCCAGGCTCAGATGGAGTGTAAAGGAGGTGCTGTCTTCTGTGGAGCGGTTAGAGCGGTAAGGAAACTGGGACGGATGAAAAAAGGGGGGAAGTTTGGAGATGAAATGGTCCTTTACAAGCCTCTCGAACCACTTCATCATGATCAGAGTAAATGCAACAAGGTGATAATGATTCAGTGATCAAATTGTGTTTTTTCTGGGCACCGGTATAATGATTGCAGTCTTGAAACAGGATGGAATGACAGCAATGGGCAGTGAAACTTTAAGTATGTTTGTGAGGACGTAAGCCAGTTCGTCAGCTTATCAACATAGTCTCTGAGCACCAGTCCAGGTGTATGTGCCTTGCCACATGTGTCATGGGTCATAGAGAAATTCCTGGATTTAAACCACACTTGAATGCTGCATTATGTGTCCTCAGTGTTATGCCTACCTCATTGGTCAAGTAGAGTTTCTGATTTGCCTGTGTGGTAACAATCTTCCTTACAGAGACTTCCTCCATGCACTTCTGGATGTATGCAGACACAGATTGTCAGGATTTGTTCTGATGAACCCGAACACCACCACACACAGAGCTGCGTCTTAAGGAGTTTATTGAAGGCTTTGGGTAATGGAGATGGAGACCAGAGACTGTACCAGACAGGAGCAGACGAGTGATGGAGGAGATGGCTGATGGTAGAGACACGGTGAAGCTGGAGCAGGCAGTTGGCTGAGCAAGGCGTCAGATGTAGGGCTCTCAGGCTAGAAGGCGTGAGACTCAGGCAGGCAACAAGGAGTGAATGCAGATGACCCAGCGACGAGGAGCAGACTGGAGAGGGCTTATATAGGAGAGCTGGCAGGTGTATTGAGTCCGGACTTGATTATTGCAGCAGGTGAAACTGATCCAGCATGGAGTGAAGCAGGGCAGAGTGGATGGTGGAAGGATCTAGAACTGTCCATGGTGCAGAAGGGAGACCTGCACCCTGACACAGATAAAGTATACTTCTCTACATTTTTGTGTTGGTTTTTCAACTCAACCATGCCAGAACATGTTGCAGTCTGTGCATTCAAAACACCCCTTTAATGCTGACATGGATCCTGCAGGCCAGACCTTCACCTGCTTCATGGTGGGTGCCTTGAATGCTACCTTAATATTTGTGTAGGCGCTGCCCAGTGTGTTTGACCCTCTGGTTGCAAAGTTCACATGCTGATGGAAATGTGGGAAAATTGTATTCATGTTGACCTGATTGAAGTCCCCAGCAACAATGAAAACATCCTCTGGATCTGTAGTCAGTCACTGATGGAGCAGTAGAGCACACTCAGAGCATCCTTGGTGTTAGCACTGGGGGCAATGTAAACAGCAGTGATGATGATGGTGGTAAATACACTGGGCAGATTGAAAGGTCTACATTTAATAGTCAAAAACGTAATGTATAAAGAGCTATGACTTAAGACCATCTTGGCACTGTTACCCCACCTGATGCTACTGTAGCTACCAACACCCCGCACTGGGTTTTACCACAGAGAGTGTAGCCAAAGACTGTTGTTATTTTGTCGCAATAATGAATCATGGTTGTCTTCAGGTGAATGCAGTGGTGACATTTTATGGCCAGGGAGGGGCTAAGCCCTGAATGGCAGCTATTCACATGCACGTACATGCATGCGCAGCCGACCCGGCTTTTTAAACAAGAGACTGGAGAACAACACAGAGAGAAGGTGTATGACATCATTCCATAGTCCATCTAAAAACATACCTTTAGTTCTTCAAAAAAATTTTTGTTCTTTCTATCTAAAATAATGAAATTTCCCTTATTGCTCCTTTAAACTAGTATTGTTGTGCATTTTTTTTCGTGTCCTCTATTGTGATCTAATAGTCTGAGTTGGGTTGAAGTAGGTCTATGATTTTTACCAGGCCAGCTGACAGCTTTGCTAGGGCCTGGGACAACAAAGTCTTTTTGGGCCTCCCCTCTACACCTGCCGCCACAACACACACACACACACACACACACACACACACACACACACACACACACACACACACACACACACACACACACACACACACACACACACACACACACACCAAAAAAAACCCTCAACTTAACTGTATACTTCATTCTCATATGCCTTTTATTTTATTCAATAATCTGCTGTTTACAGAAATATTTCTTTTGACCTCCAAACAAGTCTTAGATGACTTCATAAATGTGGTGGTTTGACCCTTTGAAACTGCTGGCAGTTCATTTGCCATCTCTGAGAAAGGCTTCCTTTTTGCCGTTAACGCACAACATTCACTCGATCAGAATCAGTCATTTGAAATCATTGAAATCAACGGCGTGATCTGTCTCTGAGCCACTATGCTCAGGCTCTTCGATCGGGCAGCAAGCCCCTCCACCTGCACTTCTCTGTAGGGATGGCTCTCTCTGTCCACCAAGCTCCCCGCCTCAGCTGGCTCTCCTGCTCCGCTCTGTCTTTCAGACTGGACTTCTGCCATCTCTTTGCTTTCTGCTCATTTGGCGCTAAGCTCAAGTATTTCCGTAAAAGAAAAGGTGCCCCCCCCCCCCCCCCCTGCCCCTAGCACTAGCTAGCGGATGCTATACTTTAAAAACACATTGATAAACGCATTGCTTCTTACCTGGCTCTGGATAGGCATCATTCCTCTGCAAATCTGTTCCTGGACCTGTTCCTGACTCATCCTCGGTTTTTAAAAATTATTTACTCATAAAATCCCTCGAGCCTTTGGTGTCATCTTCGCTTTTTCTCTTGTCTTTTCTTTTCTGTGCACCGGACTTCTGAAAACCCGACATTCTTAGTTTGCAGCGGAACGAACTTTCAAAGTTGCAGCCAGCCGTTGTCCTGATGGTCAAACCATTTTGTGTTGGGGTGGGGGGAGTTTTAATGGCCCCTTATTTAAAGAAAACATATTACATATACCTAATGCAGATATATATATATATGTATATATTTAGTTACTCTAATATTAAATATTTTTCACACAAATATTTTCTGAAAAATTACTTCTGCCTGTATTTTAATGGTCAGAGTGTCAGTTTTGGGCCCCCCCTCTTTCCTGGGCCCGGAACAATTGACCCGTTTGTCCCCCCTTGTCAGCGGGCTTGATTTTTTCCATAACAGTGACTGATGTTGGTATACTATTATCTTGAACACAACTTTAATTTTATTATAACTACAATTCAGAATGTTCTAAAAACGATTTCCTTACAAGACTTAAGGTTTGAAGTGTGTGTGATATGCTCATTACCTACTACCAACTTAATCCTATATCTTGCAATGTATAGTATGGATAATAATAAAAAATATTAAGTTTCCCCACAGCCTTTAAACCACCCAGACAAGTTAAGAAACTGATTCATCTACATACTTGATTCTGTTTGAGTTACGTGTTTGTAAAATATTTTATAATCCCAACAAAAAAGAAATTATATTTAAACAGGAGCCCCTGACAGATGTGTGAAGTCCTGCAGCTGACTGCAGAGAGGGGGTTGCTGGGGAGAAGGCAAACTGATTACAAACCACCAACAGCGCCGTCATTAAGCAGTGTAAACAAAGCACATGCTGCCAACAGCACACTCAGGTGCTAATCAAGCAATACCTGAAGGGCTGAAAACGAAGCCAATGCAGAATTGCCAAAAGCTGCTGTTGATTTAATGGTCACTTGAAACCAACTCCAAAAGTGAGTTCATCCACACAACCCTTTATATCAGACACAATTTTGCAGGAAATGTATTCATGTTTACGCCTCAGTACTGAAGAAAAAAGGTTTCTGAGCTCTAATTTTAATCTTCTCTCAAATAGAAACTGTTCCACAAGTGATTTTAATGTCTTACCTGATTATATTCTGGACTTCCTCTGGTCAAGTTTTCAACTCAGGAGTACAGCAAATAATACCACAGGGTTTGAAATACTGAACCATAGAATATTATAACCATCTTAAACTACCATCTTAAAGTAATAGTTTTATACATAAAAGTTTTTAAAAAGGTAACTCCTACATCTTGGCTGTTGATAAGGATTTAATAGGTATTGATTAGAAAACTTATCTAAGGGTAACAGTTTGCGTAATACTCAAGTATGCAACTCATGATCTTTCAAAAAAGATACAATATCAAGTATTTAAATCTACTCCTCTACAAAATAGCTTTACCTACAGGCAACAGGCTTGGACTTACTTAGACTTAAACAACTTTATTGTAGTTTTGTATGTACAGAGTGCACAATGAACAAATTTTCGTTGCATACAGCTTTCGACAGTGTAATGGGCTTGCAGGTGGAATAAGACAACATTACAATATAAAGTGCAGCATTGATCAGATGTAAGGCAACAATTTAAGAGCAATGATACATCCAAGGAGCTTGATGTTTCAAAATGCCAGCTAATTATTTAACAAAAAGCTAAAAAAAAAACACTTATTCAAATGACACATATTTATCAACTGCCCCATTCGGAAACCAACGTATCTGCTTAGACAACATAAATCTGGCCAAAATTTTATTAAAATAAGGGAAGCTTTTGTACAAAGCTGACTTGGCGACTCATTTTCAAAACTGATTTGAGTCCCACTTGTTAGGATTCTGTGTACTGTGCTCTACTAACTCTCTTCCACATGTGGCTTTTGTTGACAGGTGGGCGTGGCCCACACCTGCAGCTCGTTCTGGCTACTCTGGCTCGAGCTTTAAAGGAGCGTTCAATCAGCTGAAGGACGCCAGAGTGTTAGCCCATTGTGGTAAGCCTAGGCCATTGTCCTGTCGACAGTTCTCCGTTCCTGTGAGTTTTGATGTTCCAGATTCCTAGCTCTAACTTTGTCTCCTGTCTCCCTCAGTTTGTCGTGCTCTGGAATTACTCATCCATTTTGTCTCGGTGCGTTGAAGACCGGTTCCTGAATCCCTGCTGCTCAGACTTTGCTCTGGCGTTCCCCTCAAGCCCACTTGGTGGTATCAAGCTGGACAAGAGACCCCCTTTCCTGGATACCTGCCTCCGCTGTGGTGCTGCTCGGGCTCCCTGCTTGCATTCCATCCACTAGCTCACCTGTCACTCAGCCACCTCCCACCATCGGAAACATAAGATTGCAGAATCCCTCCTTCTACTCACCCTCCCCGGATAGGTTCTCCATACCTAGCGGTAAGCAGAGCAGCATCAGCGCAGATTTCCCTTATTCGACTCGTGTTAATCAGTATCCTCTTTCTTCCCGCAGTGTTCCTACTCTGACATTCCGAAACTCGCCTGCAGCTCACGTAGTGAGCATTTAGATCCGTGTATAGCCTTAAATCAACATATTTAAACTGTCTTTTGTTCTCCGACTGTGTCTGCATGTGGGCCAAACACCTTAAAACCATGACACCACTTAAGTTGCAAAATAAAACTTCAGACTCAGCTCAGACTTGTTCTATAAAGACCTGAAACTTGAAATGGACTTCTGGTCTGAAACTCGAGTCGTTAGGGCATCTTTAGTAAACCCTCAGTAACCTTGGAGTTGTTTTTGATCACACTATGTCTTCGGAGGGTCACTCGCATCAGCTCACCAACAACTGTTTTTAATCACCTTAGAACATCTCTAAAATGAGAATAATGCTTTTAAAATCTGATCTCGAAAAGATTAGACGCGTCCAAAGAGTTAGCTAAAGTGCCTCTCACAGATAACACAGTTGCCAGACGTATTGATGACATGTATGCGGACATCGAAACTGTTGTTTTGGAAAAGATGCACATCAGTAAGAAATTTGCCTTGCAACTTGATGAGTTGACGGATATTAGTGGACATTGTCAGCTCTTGGCCAACGTGCGTTTTGTGAATAGAGAAACCATTAGAGAAAACTTCCTATTTTGCAAGGCACTGCCAGAAAGATCATCAGGAGAGGAAATTTTTTGGGTCACGTCGGAATACAAAAGCGGGCTTACATGGGAAATTGCACAGGTGTCTGCACTGATGGAGCTGCAGCCATGGTCGGGCGCATCAAAGGCTTCGTAAGTAGGGTCAAAGAAAGAAACCCAGATGTTATTGTTACGCACTGTTTTTTGCACCGTGAGGCCCTCGTTGCAAAGACCTTACCAGCAGATCTAGCTCCTGTGTTGGATGATGTTGTGCGCATAGTGAACTTTGTGAAGACGCAACCTTTGAAATGTCGCTTATTTGCGTCTTTGTGTGGAACATAAGGTCTTATTGCTCCACACGGAGGGCTGTCGCACGGCAAAGTGCTGCGTGTGTGTATGAGCTGCAAGAGGAACTTAAAGTATTTCTGACAAACGAGAGGTCCGATTACTCAAAACTGCTTGCAAGTGATGAGTGGTGCGCAAAGCTGGCTGATATATTTTATCATCTGAATAAACTGAACACATGGATGCAAGGCCGAAATGAAAACCTGCTTACAAGCACTGATAAAATGAACGGATTCTGTTTAAAGGTGCAGCTCTGGCAACAACATGTGCAGCGTGGCAACCTTGAGATGTTCCCGCTCACCGAGAAATGTCATGATGGCAACACTGCTGTAATGTGCGAGGTGATTGACACACATTTGAAAACTCTAGAGGAGAAGTTGTCATTTTATTTCTCTTCTGTAATGATTTAGCTTAAACAGAACCCGATATTCAGCCAGACACGGAGCATATGCTTAACGGGTTTATTAACAGCAGGTCCAGAGGAACAGAAAACTCATAGATCAGGTAACTGAGGAGGGCAGACAGAGCTCCAGTAGCCGATCAGTCCAGAACCAGGTGACTGCAGACCACAAACGCCTGAGTGTTCCCCAGAGACAGTCCAGCAAACAGGGAGCACCAGGCTGACCTCAGGCAGGCAAGAGAATCAAAGCAGGGACTGGACAGACTCAAAAACAAAAAGGCAGAGAAACAGGTCGGACATGGACAGGCAGGCTTTGCAGGAAAAAGCGGAGGCTGGAAAGCTCTTACCGTCAGCATGTGAGTAGAGAAAAGAGTAGAGACGTTCTGGCACTGGAGGCTGACTCAAACGGAACTTTTATGCAGGTGGAGACAGGTGAAGCCAGTAGAGGTTGATTGCAAGCAGTGTGGAGAGTGACCAGGTGTGTTGAGTAATAATCAGATCAGCTCCAGTGCCGGGAGCACTGGAGCTGATCTGGCGCTAAGCTCAAGTATCTCTTCAGCCTTCACAGAATTCCTTGACTGGGTTAGTTACCCATACAGCTCAGCGTCTGTTGCTGGAAAGGACATGATTTTAAAGGAGCAAGAGGTCCGCCTGATCTTCCTTTGGACAGTTTTTGGTTATCTGTTGCCAAGGAGTTCCCCATTCTGGCCAACAAAACTATTTTGACATTGTTCCCGTTTTCAACCACATATCTATGTGAGCTGAGCTTCTCAAGCTTGACTGCGATTAAAAACGAAAAACAGAGAGAGACTGAGAGCTGTTGAGGAAGAGCTTTGTGTGTGTCTTTCTACCATTACTGTCAGGATATCCATTTTGTGTTCATCGAAACAGGCCCAGGTTTCACACTATGTGAGTATAACTACATTTAGAAACTATATTATTAACTATATGTATTGCATGTACTGTGTTAGAGTGTCATTTTGGTTGGTGGTGTGCCCCAGAATTTTGTAAGTGTAAAAAATGTGCCGTAGCTCAACAAAGGTTGAAAAGCACTTTATTTTGGGATGTTGATGACTCATAACAATCTGTTCTTATTACCTGTAGCTTCGTAGTGATGACCAGATGAATGACCTTACAAATTAAGTTTTCATTAAATGACAGGATAATTTCAGAAAAAGATAAACATAACATTACCCCATTAATTTTCTCAATGTCAAGCTAGCCGTAACATTACCAGAACATGTTATCAAAATAGAAGAACTTCCTGTTCTGGTTATTCAGAAGAATAACATGCATGTATTTACTTAGTACACGTTTCATTATGTCGAAATGTATACCTCAAATTAAGAACAATAGTTTTAAATGTGGATTTCGAAAAACATATCTCAGTAACCCGGAAAAGGGTAGAGTCCCATCTCTGGGTCGGGTGGAATGTCCTGTGGAGGAGTTTAAGTATCTCAGGGTCCCGTTCGCGAATGAAGGAAATATGGAACGGGAGATCAACTCAGGGATTGGTGCTGCATCTGCAGTGAAGTGGGTGCTGTACCAGTCTGTTGTGGTGAAGAGAGAGCTGAGTCAAAATGCAAATCTCTTCATTTACTGGTCGATGTACATTCCTACCCTCATTTATGGTCATGAGATTTGGGTCGTGACCGAAAGAATGACATTGCGGATATAATGTCAAAATAACTTTTCTCTGTAGGGTGAGTCCGCTCTGCCTCAGAGATAAGGTAAGAAGCTCGGTCATGCAGAGGGGACTCAGTGTAGTGCCAGTTGAGGTGGCTTGGGCATCTGGTTAGGATGCCTCCTGGACTCCTCCCTGGTGAGGTGTTCCGGGCAAGTTCCACTGGCAGGAGACCCAGAGGACATACTGGAGGGACTATGTTTCTTGGCTGACCTGGGAACGCCTATGCACAGAATCTCTGCCTGGGAGTTTGTTTGTTTTGTCTGAACTGCAACACCGACGGGGGCGTGGAAGGTGCATTCAGCAAAATTTGGTTCTGTCCCTGGAAATCGGGTCATCTGGTCACCCTACCGGAGGGGCGGAGTGATAATACACACTTAGGAAGAATATGTAATGCGCCTTATAATCTGGTGCGTTTTTATATGTGAACAAAGACATGCGTAGACATAATTCATGGTGCACCTTATAATCCGGTGCGCCTTATAGTCCAAAAAAAATGGTAATATGGCATATTCAGGAAAAAATGCGATGTTAAAGTTAAAAGAAAAGAAAAACAGCAGCCGATTTACAGAACGATGTAAGAAAACTACAATATGCATGATTGCACAAAAAGCACGCAAATGAACATTAGCATCTGAGAGACAGAGTAAATGCCTCTTGGTCAGATCAAGAACCTGTGGAACCAGTAGCATGTTTGTAAATTCAATTCAATTAAAAAATACTTTTTTTAATCTCAAAGGAAAATTAAATCTTAGGGTAATTCATAGGGGTTTCTTCAATGAGTTGTTGTAGATGATAATAGCTGCAGGCAGGAAGGATCTCCTATAGTGGTCTGTCTAACAGCGGATCTGGAGAAGCCTCTGACTGAAAGACACTGTTGTTGTTCAACAGTCTGAAGAAGAGGATGCTCATGCTCATCCATAATTTTCTTCATTTTATGAAGAATCCTTCTTTGCACAGTCCTCTCCAGAGGTTTTTAAAGGGTCCTGCAGAACAGAGCTAGCCTTCTTTAAAAGCTTGTTGTGCTTCATTAAGGTAGCTCTGATGTTGCTACCCCAACATATGATGGCAGAAGAGATCACACTCAGCACAACAGATATATAGAGGATCTGCAGCATCTTGCTGCAAAGCCTAAAGGATCTAATCATCCACAGGAAGTACAATCTGTTCTGTCCCTTTTTGTAGACAGCTTCACAGTTGTGGGTTCAGTCCAGTTTGTTGTGCAGGTGAACACTGAGGTATTTATATTCCTCCATCACCTCCACTTCTTCTCCCAGGATGGTAATAGTATTAATCCCATTCCTGGTTCTCCTGAAATCTACAATCATCTCCCTTTTTTATTCACATTCAGGATAAGATGATTGTTGCCACACCATGCCACAAAGTGGTCCACCAGCTCCATGTCCATCTCCGATGCATCCAATGACTGCAGAGTCCTCTGAGAATTTCTGCAGATGACAGGAGTCAATCTTGTACTGGAAGGCTGAAGTGTAAAGCGTGGAAAGGAATGGTGAGAGTACAGTCCCTTGTGGTGCTCCTGTGCTGCTGACTACTTGGTTAGACACACAACCCCTCAGTCTCACAAACTGGGGTCAGTTTGTCAGATAGTCTCTGATCCAGGCAATAGTTGAGGCCTCCACCTGAGTGTTCTGAATAAATCATGATCCTTGCAGTGCTGTATGCCTTGTCTAAATGACAGCGGGTTTGTTGAACCAGGTGTATGATGGCATTTTCAATGCTAACACGAACAAACTACAGGGGGTCCTGATAGCTGCTTGTTTGCTTACTCAGGTGTGGTAACAGGAGTCTCTCTAGGACCTTCATAATGTGGGATGTCATGGCAACAGGTAAAAAGTCATTGAGGGCAGATGCGGGAGTTTTCTTTGGTACTGAAACAAGGGAGGAGGTCTTCCACAACACTGGATTCTCAGGACCTTGGGGAATACATCATCTGGACCTGCAGCCTTATTCCAATTCTGTCTTTCCAATTATCGCTTTACCTGACTTCTATAAACAGAAAAATGGGAGGGGGCATCACCATCCTCTGATCTGGTTGAGAACAAACATGCAGAAGCAGAAGGGTCCCTGGCCTAGGTGAAAGTTAAATATCTGAGGTGTGACATGGAAGCTTTGGGTCAAAGGAGCATTCAATGCCTGTTTGAAACCAGGGATCCTGCAGGCTGTTTGTGTTTTCACCCTTTAAAATCATTTATCTTTAGATCCTTCCTTCTGTTGTAAGTTTAGTTTTCTGTTCAGTAGTTCAGAAGTTTATTCTTCTAACAGTTAGATTAGTTTCCTGTTTTGGTCAGCTTTTGTTCATTCTGACTTTAGTAGTTCTGTCAGCACATCCTTATTGTTTAGTTAGGTTATTCCCTTATGCCTGGCCATTCTCTCTTTTTTCTATTTTGTGTGTGTCGTGTCTGGCAATGTAGCATTAAGAATTGTTGTCTTAATGCCAAAAAGACAGATTTTACTTTCACAAATGGAGCCTTACTGCTTTTGCCATAGTGCTTTGCTTGATTTATTTATGCAAGAAGCTTTATTAGATTTTTTGCTGGGAGTATTTCATGTTCAGTGGACACAGAAACGGGAATCTAAAAGGCAAAAAAAGGAGAGAAACAGATCAGACAAAATGCTAAAAGGGAGAAAAGATGAAATAAACAGAAGAGAGCAAAGGGAGAGAGCAATATAACACCTTCTGAGTCTGCTTCTACACCTGTAAAGAGAAATATAAAAAGAACAGCAAAACCAACCGATAAAGTATTACTGGTGCAAAAAACAATACCTTGACACTGTCACCGTAGAATATACAGTGTTATTTAACACAAAAGGTATAAAGTGACAGCTAAAGATAATAATAGGAGTTTTCTGTATATAAGTGAATCTGTAAGCACCTGAATCCAAGTACCTAGGTGTTTGTTAGAGTGCATGTAAGGTTTATCCATAAGACACAGGCGCAACACCAAAGCCCCTGGGAGCCACTGCAACGAGCCTGTAGGCTCCCCCAGCAGCCAGCTCTTCCGGAGCGGTTCCAGAGACCTGAGGCCCAGGGGTGCCCTAGAAGAACCCCAAAGAGCTACAACACCGAAGCCCCCGAGAGCCGCAGTGACGAGCCTGTGGGCTCCGCCAGCAGCCAGCTATGCCGGAGCGAATCCTGCCATGGGCCCAAGCAGTCGCCAGGAGTGAGCCAGTATCCGCCCGAGCACCTAGCCCTGGACACCGAGGACCACCAACGCACCAGCGGGCCAAGGCGCCAGCCAATGGAGGAGAGCAGGACAAGGGGGATTGGCTTCACAATTAGTGGAGATCTGAGATGTCTCAGGAAAGGAGGCAGTCCAAGCCCAACCTGACAAAAAGACAAACAGAAAACCACATACTCAGTGACATTCACACATTCCCACCCTAGTGCCCCCACATGTGAACACTCCTATCAAAAAAACAAAACAAAAAAAAAAGAAAAGAAAAGAAAGGGGGATGCAGTACGCACACTCTTACTGGAACCAGGAAGGTGAGCCCCAACCTGGGGGGCGGGGGGGGCGGGGGGGGGGGGGGGGGGGGGGTTGGGGGTTGACCACCACAACCTGACCTACCCAGTCCATACTCTGGTCCTAACCCCCGACCCCGATCTCAGCCCTGACGACCCACGGGCTTGTCCACCCCCTTCCACCGTTCCACCTTCCATGTCTCTAGAAGTCAGGTGATGAGGCAGCTGGAGAGACTGAACGGGAATCAGGCTGGAGGTGCAGTCCTGAAGGCCTGTGCAGAGCTGGTTCCAGTGTTGTGAAAGAACTTCTGCATTGTCCCGGCAGAGATGGATGATTTCAGAGATGGACAGGAAGCTGAGTACAGGGAGCTGGTTGACCACTTTGTGGCATGGTGTGGAAACAATTGTCTCATTGTGAATGTGGATAAAACAGATCCATATGTATATGTATATGTATATATGTATGTATATATATATATATATATATATATATATATATATATATATATATATATATATATATATATATATGTGTGTGTGTGTGTGTGTGTGTGTGTGTGTTTCCCTTTCTGAGCAAATGTTGCAAGATTACACAATTTATTTTATTTTTAGATGAAACTGTACATGGAAAAAATATGGATAAACACCAGTAAAAGCACACACCAAAAAAGGTGGGACTGATACGGCAAGGGGGAAAAAAGAAGGTTCACGTTTACTAGCAGAATCCAATAAATTAGTGTAGAAGAGGCCCAGACTCTGGGAGTTAGACAGTTGTGCTGCCTCGGTATGGAATGGCTACCTGCTGAAGATGAGGGACAGAGAGATGAGAAGGATGCTCCACAGACAGATGCAGGACAACATGAGAGAAGGAGACAGAGAGTTACTGGCAGGTCAATGTTAGCAAATGTTATTGATGTGTTGCTACATTTTTATCTATGCCCAGTATGATAGAAAATCTTCTGTGTTTGTTGCTTATGCATAAACCCTTGAGCAAAACATCATTGTCCCCTTTTTAGCAGAAGTGCATACAGGCCATGTCTAGAAGAAGTGTGAGGTTAATCAAAGTTTAGTTTCCGGTGTGCATTAGACATACAGTTAATAAAGTATTCTTAGATTTTTCAACCTCTCCGTATGTATGTCAAAGTGTAGGTTGCAGTGTTAACTTAAAGGCCAGAGACCATAAATGGCTCTTCCTGTTTGTTGAGGTTAAGCCTGCATCTTGCCTCCTGCGTCTGATAGTCGCCTGAATCCACTGGAACGGGTTGACTCCAAATAACCCAGGTGAGATACTGTTTCAACTAACTCCTAAAATAATAAAGTAATAAATATCAGTCAGCGGTATTAGTTGGTCCTGTCAGAGGAAGGGAACGGTCAGATCAGGGGGTTAGAGTCACCCTGGGACAATAAAAAGAGAGTCAAAGGGTTCTTAGCACCTCTACACCTAATTAAGGAAGGAAGGCCGGTTGGGAGACGTCCTAATCGTAATCATGGGACCCGAATCCAGCAAAGTCCTGACCCCCTCCTCCTGACAGTCCAGTTTGTAGGGACCAGAGTGTCTTGAAACCGTTAACAAATGAACAAAATAATCAAATTAGGAGAACAGATAAAAAAAAATAAAAGGAAAAAAGTAAAAAACACAAGAAAAGAAGGTTCCAAGTAATGTTGTAGAAATGTATGAGAAGCACATGAAGTGTTTGACAGTTTGGAAAATATTTAGGTGGGATAGTTGTAGGCCAACTGGATATTTTTAGTATTAAGGGAAATAATTAATTACTTAATGGTCCAACCTCCAACATAGTATGGGTGGGACGGGTGGGACCCCACTCCAGTTTCCTATGGTGCATTATGGATGAGCCTCCAGGCATTGATGATGGTCAATCCGGACCTGGACTCCTACCCCTCAATTCAACAACAGCGTCCTAAACTATTGGCACCGGCCCAAGGCTCTGAGATACAGCAACAACAAACTGCACCAGTCACGATCACATCACTTTTGGCTCAAGATCCGTGACGTGCTAAAGAAACAAGTTTCCAACCAGAATGGACTGTAAGGACTTTGAAAGCTGTTACACAGGGTCCTGATGAGCCGGCCGAGGACTTTCTTCATCACATTGAAGAGACCTTCAACACACACTCTGGCCTCCAATGCTCTAATGACTTGGGTAATATAGCAGCCCCCTGGGAGTGTCTCCTGTGCGGTTATATCGTAGACGGACTGAGACCTGACGTGACCACCATCTCATAGATGGGGATGAGGTTTGCCGTGTGGTTCACTAAACTAAAACCCCATGCCAGATACGCCCAAGGGATTCTCCAAGACCGCAACAAGAAAAAGATTGAAAATCTGACAGGGACCTAGGATCTCTGTGGTCAGAGTGAGGAATAGTCCTTAGTTTCAAAGGGTGGCAGTTTACGATCTGAAGAATACTAAACCTTTTTCGCTTTCTGGGTATTTGGTTTGGGTCAGCAAAATTTTTACATTTATTTTGAAAGCAGATTAATTTTAGCATCCCTGGACTAAAACAAAAACAAATAAAAAATCTGAAAACTGTCAGGGTTCTCTGTGTCTTGCTGCTCTAACTCTACTCCTCAGGTGTGTCTAGTTGGCTGAGGGGGCGTGGCCCACACCTGCGGCTCGTTGCAGGCGGCTTCCTCTGGCTTCTTAAGCAGAGCGCTGACAGATGGAAGACGCCAGAGCCTTAACCAGTCGTGGTACGACGTGGCCTCTGTCCCAACTCTCGGAAACCAGCTTGTGAGTTTTTTGCTCTTCGATTTTGACTAATTTTGCATCTCTCTGTTTTTGCCTCAGATTTTGGTGCTTGGATGCACTCACCTGTCTTGACGTCTAGTCCGAAGAAACAGACCAGCAGAACCTGTCTGCTCAGATGTTGCTCTGGCGCTCCCCTCATACTTCCTGGATGTTACCCAGCGAGGCCTGAGATCCCCTCTCCCGGATTCTGCTGGTTCTGTGTTCACTCTGGTCAATCCATCTGTCAACCGTTGCCGAGGAGGCTCGCTCAGGATCCCTCGCCAGTTACATCTGCCGTCCTCAGCCACTAGCCGCCTATCTCCAGCAGAGTAGAGTCATAGAGTTCTCCCGACGCTACTTCTCCCCGGTTAGGTCCGCCCAGCCCAATGGTAAGCAGCGCCACTTCTAGCAGTTCTCCGGGTTCTCCCTTCAGAATTACTCACTCCCTCTCTCTTGCAGACTCTCCAGCCGTGATGTTCTGACCCAGCCGATTCACCTGTAGTTCCGTCCGTAGATCTGCCTGTTTCCAAAATAAACATCTTAAAGACTGTGCATTGCCTCCCGATCGTATCTGCATGTGGACTCGTCACCTGAAAACCATGACAAAAACTAAAATTCAATTCAATAAAATTTTATTTATATAGCGCCAATTCATGAAACATGACATCTTAAGGCACTTTCCTTAAGATGTCATGTTTTATACAGGTTGGTCAAAAAATGTCCTATATAAGGGAACCAGTTGATTGCTTCAAAGTCCCGACAAGCAGCATTCACTCCTGGAGAACCGTAGAGCTACAGGGAGAGTCATCTGCATTGTCCATGGCTTTGCAGCAATCCCTCATACCGAGCCAGCATGAAGCGACAGCGGAAAAAAGGTAAAAAGTTTAAGAATCTACCGTTTAAAATTTAAACCGAAAATAAATCCAAGCAAATGTCAATTATAAATGCAGGTATGCTTTTAACTGGGAATATGTACTGAAATCCAATAATAGAGAAAAAAGGTCAACTATGGGTATTCAGAATAAATTATGCTATGAGCTATAAATGGGATTACTTTCACAATGTTAAATAAATAATAAATAAGTAATATTTAGGCTAAAAGTTGGAATCAAAAAAAAGTGAGCTCTACATTAATTGTAAGTACAGAGATAATTTCAAAAATTTCAAATTAGTAATCAGCAGGTTAAATAATAGAAGGGTTCTGGGGAGTCATCTCCTTGCCTGACCCTACCCCAAAGAAACTTTAATACACCTGATTAAGAGAAAGTGTGCACACATGTAGAATTAAGAGAGCAGGTCAATGGGACCACTCAAACTATCAATTTGGTCATAAAATCCCCAGGGACCAAGTGTGAATGGAAGTTTGCTAACTTTAGTGTGGTGAAGTGAATCTGATCAGTGTGGATGGAGCATGTGGGATGAAAGTTGTCTGACTCAGATGTTAATGTAACATTCCTGGCACTGGAGCTGCTAATTGCAATCATCACACCTGTTCTGTCTCCACCCCACCAGCATAAAAGCTCCGTCCTTCTCAGCCTCCAGTGCCAGAACGTCTTGAGCCATCTCAGTGAGAACTTCCAGCCATTTCCGATAACAAGTCTGTCTGTCTGTCTGTTAAATCTAATTTTTTTGAGCCAGTCTTTCCCCTCTCTGGATTTTGTCTGCCCACCTGAGTTCTGCCTGTCAGCCTCTAGACCCTGGACTGCCCACCCGTGTTTCTGACCCAGCCTGCCCGTGAGTACCGAAGATTGCCTGCCCCTTTAACTGTCTGTATTTTTGGATTCTGACTTGGACCTGGACCTGGAACCCCACTCTGGATTTCGCCCTTGGAAACCTCCGCCTGATTAATTGACCTCCCGCTATCGGACCCGGACAGTACCTGGACAAACGGCCTTGGATTACCCCAGCACGGACTCCACCGGACTCTGGAACCAAAACTGAACCCAGACAAGCCCGCCCACGGCCAGGTTAGTGATCTAGCTTCTAGTCCACATTTCTGTCTGCCTACGCTGATCACTAACCTGCCGTCTCACCTTCAGGAGCTGCCAGCCGGTGAGCGTGAGCCGCACACACCGAGAGCCGTGCAAACCCTCCCTTAAAATAAAGAACATTCAAGCGTCACTGACCTGTTTTCGGGTTGTCTTTGGGTCCATCCAAATACATTACAGTTAAATGCTGAATCAAACAAGCTGCAAAATGGGTTGAATGATGGGAATTATTTTGAAAACCATAGCAAAATAAAATTACATATCGGTGTAAGTATGAACTAGGAAAAAAAGCCCCGTGTTTACTTGTTACTGGACTGTCTATAACAACTGTTTGTCTGTATGAATAAATTATGTTCTGTTATTGATGTTCATGGATGCTGGAGGCTGCTTTTCCTGCATTCATACACTTTCCAAGTTTATCTGGCAGAGTATCTGAAAGATTTAGATACATTTTTAAGCCAGGCCAAGCCATGACAATTTCTATCCAAAGTTCAGTCCAATCAAATAAAACGCAAAGGCGGAGACTTGATTAACTCACAATAATTCAGATTAGCAAAAGTACTGAGGATAATAATAGAATGGGTTGAATCTGTTTACTGTAATGAAAACATTTGGTCCTTGGAGCTTTGGCAGTCAGTCTATTTAAAAGAAGACAAAGATAGGTTTTGACAACCAATAAATAAATAAACTGGTTTATGGGTTTTTATCACAAAGGCTCATTCTCATTTAACACACAAGTACATGAATTAGCTACTGTAGCATTAACAATGATTGTTTGTAGTTGTTTTACTTTAATTTTGTTTGGACTAATTGAAGCTACACTGCAGATAGACAATGTTTTAAATTAGACAATGTGACATCATAATGGCTTGATTTTGCGAAGATACTTTCGCTACTTCTCTGCTTCCACAGGGAACATGTTAGAGGGCTACAGAGACAAATAACAGAGAATGAGTTTTACAACTGTACTTTGTGAGAAGGATGAACACTGTAATGGACAGATAAGCTCGGGAAAAGACGGGGTGATCAAGACGCATCAACTAACATCAGAGAGGAACTCCATCACCAGTAACTAAAGATGAGTCCAGCACAACAAACCTTAGTAGTAGATTCAAGATTTCTTCTTAAGAAAATTATCAAACAGGGGAGGAAAACAGTTTGAAGAATGTAAACCCTTTAAAGGAAGCAACATTAGAATATAGTGGGCTTTTGAAAAATAAAACGCACATAGAGAAAGAGTCTGAAAACAATTGATAATGCGTTAATGTGATCAAAAGATCACATTAATACAACATTAGGCATAGCAACTAACACCTGTTTTCAATCTAAAGCTAATCTTTTAGGCCCTACACCACTATCTTTTCTTAACTATAAGCTTTTCAAAGTGAAGAGAAATATTTAGCAATGCTTATGTTTACAATAAAACATGTTTCTAAAATCCACAAATGAGTGTATCTGTAAAACGCTGAGGTTTATTATTTTGGTCTTTAAAAACACAGCTTTAACATATGTACAACAAGTTCAGCAACAGTTAAATAAAGGTTTATCCTTTTTATTTTTTATTATTATTAATCCTTTATTTATACAGGTTAGTCCCTTGAGACCCAGAGTCTCATTTACAAGAGAGACATGTTTGAGCACAGAAAATTACAACAATTTACAAGCAATTTTTTAAACTAGTTGTGCATTAAGTAAATTGGGATGGAGCTTAGCTACAAACTGTAGTAATAGGCAGAAAAATCCATAGAATAAGCAGGATTATTAATTTCTGTCACAGATATTCTGTTAATACATACTAAGAAACACTGCTGAATACACATTTAAACATTTAGATTACTTGCATGTAATGATTACACCGCAAACTTCTAACCTAAGATAAAAGTAGAATATCTGGCTGTGAAAATGCTTGAAAGAGGTTTTGAGTAAATAATAAATTCTTGCAGTAAAGACAGTATTGTTCATGATAAGAACAATAATTGCACTGTATTGTGTGTTTTGCTGGGCAAGCAAGAGGAAACTAGCAAGGAATGAGCATGCACATCGATGTTAGCTGAGCTCGTCACAATGATTGGCATGTGGAACAACCAATAAACAAGATGATCCCCAGATTGTCCACTAAACCCGTAAGGGGAGTATCATTTTTTTTTTTTGGTTTCATTTAAAGCACTGTTCACATCTTAATAGTGCATAGCCACATTCTTTGACTTTTGTTTAACTTATATGTCAGTAGCTCACTCTCGTTGCATACAAAGGTTTTATGAAAGATTATTACGTCCTGCTGGTGCATTAGTTGCTATTTTGGTGTTTTATGCTTTGCTTTTGCTCAATTTGTTAGTAAATTTATAATAATCATCTTTATTGTCATTGCAATGTACATTCCACTGAAATTTATTCTCGGCATTTAACCCATCCCCTTGGGGAGCACTTGGCTGCCAGTGTGCGCCACACGGGCAGCAATCGGGGGTTAAGGGTTTTGCTTAGGGACCCAGTGTGGCAGTCTGTGGGAATTGAATCCAGAACCTCCGGGAAACAAGCGCAATGCTCTAAACACTAGACCACCACTCCCCACAATTATTTACAATTTTATCTGAAGTACATACCGCGCATGCGCAGCAGGGATTAAAACGAATGAAGAAGATCCAAGATCCAGGGGTCAAAAGCGCAAAAAAAATCAAATAAAAAAAAATCCAAGAGGGTAAAGAGTGGAATGTCGCTGGGAATACAGCATAACCGTTGATGTTCACTGAAGTGGAGGCTGAACCTGTGGAGGCTCAGATGTGATTGAGTTGATTGATGTGAGTAAATGTTCTGATATGAGCCACTTAAAGTTTTTGCAGATTGGTTTATTTAATTAATAATGCCATCCATCCATCCATTTTCTTACTCGCTTTATCCTTCATGGGGTCGTGAGGGGTGCTGGTGTCTATCTCCATCATTTCAATGAGCGAGAGGTGGGGTACACCCTGGACAGGTCGGCAGTCTGTCGCAGGGCAACACAGAAACAAACAGGACAAATAACCATTCACACACACTCACACCTACGGACATTATAATAGCTATGTGATAGATGTTGCCACAACATCTAGCAGCAATTATTTGTTAATCGCGCCCAAGAGCGAATTATCTTTTGGCTGAAAAAGGACTATAAAAACACTATCAAGATGGAGGCTTGGTGTATATAACCTTATTTTATGTTGATCAAACAGTTTTTGGTCTTTTTTTATAAGTATATTACGTGGCTATAAACCTTTAAGGGTTTTCAGGTTTTCTAGCTCTAGAATATATTTGCACTTTAATTTGTTGAACTGAAATACAAAAAGTCAATGAGAAATTTGTCAAAATTCAGTAAAAACACGACTATCAATTAATGTTTCATTCAGAAGCAGGTAAGGTGGAAGTAATATGCTTCAATTTAATTAAAAGCTTTAATTTTTTGTTTGAAAAGCAGGGGCACAACATCAGTGATTCCCTTCTTTTTCTTTGCTTTCACATTATTGACACTCCTCTGCCGTGTTTGTTCTCCAATGCCCTAATTTCACACTAATGCCATGCTGTGTTTTCCAGTAATAACCAGCTCATCTGGAGTTTCCAGAAGTGGATCTGGCCTTCAAAAGATAACCCTTCCTCACTCCTGCAAACCCCCATGTCTCTGCATGAAAGAGTCTTGGAATGTTTTTACCTTTATTGCAATCCTACGATGACTCATTCCACAAATTAAACATTTTAAAACATTTAGGTTTTAAGCATAAAATAAATCATAGTTGAAAACATTACTGTGCACTATTTTGTGAGAACACAAAAATATAAACATTGCTGTAAAATGTTTTCCATATTCAGAACACTAAGTGGACATGAGTGATGATGACCATGATATAAATAAAAAATTAGATTTGCGTTCTCTCCACCTGTTATGAATCTGTGATTATGCAATAAAACACATGCTCCTAACCCTGGTGACTTGCAGTGGTGTCATGGAAGTTTCATACTTTAGTCCACATGAGGACCTGGAGATGGTTTTTGTCCATGTGGGTGATGGTACAGTAAGGATTTACACTGAGGACCCAAACATTCAGCCACAACACAGGAGTAAGCATTTTACAATTAATCAAAAGGACAATCAACCCAAAACAAACAGAAAATTGGTTTTGGATCAGAAATAACTGTTATCAAGCTTCAATACAAATGCACACCACAGTTTTCACGTTTTTATTCATACAAAAAAGCTTAAACCATATAGCTCTTCCATCTTTTGTGCTGGCCCATTGCATAGCTCCCAAATTAAATAACTGAGGTTGGCGGTTGTAATTTATAAAATAGCTCCAGGGTTATGAATACTTTTTCCAGACACTGTAGAAGCGCGTTACCTGGTGGCATGGGGCAAATTCCTGGTCATATTAACTAATTACTGCTGACTTACCATGCTCCTCTCATCTCCTCTAAATTATTACAACCAAGGCTTTTTATCCGAAAAACAGATTCCACTTTTAGCATTTTCTTTTTAAAACAACATGCAGATGATGGAGTGTTTATTAAGTGATCTCAAAGGGAAAGTTGATGTCCTTATTCATGCAGATGTGTTCACAAATACCAAACAGAACAAAAGTTTTGTCCAGTCCTTCCAAAGACTGCAGATTCCTAACACCAGCCTTTCAAATTCCACATGGGACTGTAAGTAACTCAGTCCCCCCCATCCCATGTTTCCAGAAACATGAAGATATGTTGCAGTGTAGTGCTGCATGCTGGGAGACACATATCTGATGCAGGTCTTTTTCTGCTCATACTGTGTGTTGCTGTGGCTTTTGAATATGATGGGGATTCATTTGAAAGAGTTGGGCTAATTCAATTCCATATAGATTTTAGTTTGGAGTTCCACAGGGTTTTGTCCTTTCACCCTAGATAATTTTGTCCTTTCACCCTAGATAATCTGGTCTAGGGCTGAAGGTGGAACAGTTAAATGCTCGCTCAATAACCCAGCAAGGATAAGTGGGTATGGACGATAGATGGATGGATACTTGGTAGAAATATTACACAGAATGGTATACATTTCCATTGTTAGGTTGATGTTTAGCTTTAGCTGAGCTATAAATATTTGGTTGTGAAACATTGGAATGCCCAATTTAAAATTCACTTCAAAATAAATGTTTATGTGGCAATATAAATCTTTTTTACTTATTTCAGGATATAAAAGTGATTCAATTCCAAACACCACATTTTTACTTTGTTTTACTCATTATTTTAGGACGTTTAAAAATATGTCTTTCAACAGAGGAAATAGTTTGGAAACCCTACCCCTTAATGGCTAATATTGCTCCTCTTGATTCAGACACTTGAAGCCATCTGCCATTCTCTGTCTGACGAGAGTTTTACCCGTTCCTCTCTTGGAGTTGAAAAACCTTGTCTCTTCTCTCACTCTACTAAGTTCTACTGTTCTCCAATTTGCATTACTTGTCGTCATTTCAGCTTTTAACTTGCTGTTCTCTCTCTTTTCTCTTCATAGTAGGTACACCTGGTCTGGCGTTCTATTAACTGTGACATCATCCAGAGAAGACGGCTCACCTGCTACTACCATCTAATGTAGAACAGATTACTGGATCAATGTGTGCTTCTGTGCTTTTTTGTCTCTCTTGTTGTGTCTCTGCTCTGTCTTCTCTAACCCCCAGTCAGTCGAGGCAGATGACCGCTCATACTGGTTCTGGTTCTGCTGGAGGTTTTCCTTCCTGTTAATGGGGAGTTTTTCTTTCCACTGTCGCTTCATGCTTGCTCAGTATGAAGGGATTGCTGCAAAGCCATGGACAATGCAGACGACTCTCCATGTGGCTCTACGCTTCTCCAGGAGTGAATGCTGCTTGTCGAGACTTTGATGCAATCAACTGGTTCCCTTATATAGGAAATGTTTTTGACCAATCTGTCTAATCTGACCCAATCTGTATAATATGATTGAATTTGACTTTGTAAAGTGCCTTGAAATGACATGTTTCATGAATTGGCGCTATATAAATAAAATAAAATTGAATTGTGCGAAGAGACAAGAGATGGTCGTGATCCCTGGACCTAATTCCTTTTAACACTCCTCCATTCTCCTCTCTGAGTAGAACAGTCAGATGGACTACTGTTCTGCTCAGTTCAGTTTTCTCCACTGTTTTTCCTCCATTTTATGTCGGTCGTTTTGCCAAATCCAACCGCTTTATACAAGCAGGCATTCCCGGTAATGTGCTGACAGGTGAGTGCACATTGTCATGAAATGACATTTCATGACAGTGAGTCATGAAATGACCAGTATGGTAAAAAAAAAAAAGGTAACATTAAGCCAATCAAAATGATCATGAGGATGTAAATAAGATGTGTTTAAACATTTTGATGCTGTTTGACAATTATTTAATTTTGCTAAGTTTCATCACTATGACACATTTCCTAATCCAGTGTAATCAGTTAATTTCATTCCTTTGATTACTAGTAATGTATTTGTGTTGTTTCTTGTATCAACCAATCACAGCTCTGAGAGGACTGAGGACTCTTTGTGAATATGGGCCCATATATTTGTCCCAGTGGAATATTATCCTTCCATTTTCTAATACGTCTAACCCTTGTGCTGCTGCCTATCTCCAGCTGTCAATGGGCGAGAGGCGGGGTACACCCTGGACAGGTCGCCAGTCTGTCGCAGGGCAACACGGAGACAAACAGGACAAACAACCATTCTCAAACACATTTTATAGAGGCCAAAAAAACCTAACAGTCATGTTTTTGGACTGTGGGAGGAAGCCGGAGTATCCGGAGAGAACCCACGCATGCACAGGGAGAACATGCAAACTCCACCCAGGGCAAGGATAGGACTCAAACCCAGGACCTTCTTGCTGCATGGCAACAGTGCTACCCACTATGCCACTGTCGATTATTATATTAAAAAGAAATATTCAAGACTTGCTTGGCTATACAATGATAAAACATCGTATTTTTTTTAACTCGAGGTGGACGATGTGCGGACAGATACGTGTGGAACTCAATTTTAAACACCTCATACATGGAGTCCCACTATAAAGTGCTCAGCAGGAGGAAGTCTTCACATCAAACAGTTTTCTATGTGACACCAACTTTGATACACTGAGGAGCTCCAAGCAGGCAGTCGGAATGAGTCGCGGTGTCACAGCCTTTCTCTGTCCTGCACTGATAGGTTTGTGGTGGGTGCCTAGAAGGAACAGCTCAAGGCGCTCAACAAACATGCTACTATCCATTCCCCAAATTCGCCTGGCAGAAAGTGTGGGAAATGTAGGGATTTAGCACAATAAATGTAGGCAATGGGTGTGCTCGACTATGAAGGGTAAAACGTCCACAGACAGTATGCATGAGTATGTGTGTGTCCTGCGCCATACTTTCTGCCATGCACCCTATTTCACTGGAAGTGGTTGGACTTGGATGACGCAATCCTTGCACAATAGTTGTAAACATGTAGGCTTTACACAAGATTAAAATTGTCATCCATGGTGTCAAGTATCAAGTGAGATCCTCCGGTGGCAACACTGACAGCTGAAGGTGGGGCTTAAAGCCAAAGCTCCAGCCATCAGTGGGACCATGGACATGCAACAGGCATAGAGCAGAGAAGTGTATAGTTCAAGTATATGGAGCTAAAAAGTACTCCCTATGCTCTGAGTATTTCAGGGGGAGCTGGCTGACAGGTTGGGCATGTTCCAGTCATCTGTGTGCTATGCCACGACTGCAGTATAGAGCGGCCTCATCTGTTTGTATAAAGTTCCCCTACACTGTGGCTGAAGAGGCAGAAAATAAATTGCTAATTGTAGCAAAGAGCTGATTGGCTGCATCAACTGCACTTGTGTCGCTATAAGGGCACCGTTTGTAAATGACCCGAATTTAGTGAATAGAAAGCAGTTGTATTTAATAAATGTGTTATAAACACAGTGACACGCAATACATGCGCTATACTGTACAATAGGAAACTGTCTTCAAGGTAAGTTTGGTTTTACATGACATCCCGAATCTGTTTGGGTTTCCTTGTTCTTCACATTGTTTGTGGTGTCAGTCCTCCTAATAGAAATATGGGAAACATGCCCCTATCTCACCATGGGGTTCACTGTCACTTCAAAAGTAAGGAGCACCAAACCAATTATAAGGGCTAAACAGGAAAAATCCTCAAAATGATAATTTTCATATGTGTTCATCCTACAACACTCATCTGATTTTAGCCATTTTAAGTGGGAATTTGATTTTTAAAGGACTTTCCTTCCGTTTTCATGGTTTCTCTATACTGATTTATTTTTCAGTGTCGTGTGAATGACATATACATATATTGAAATATATTGGAAAAATATGCACGCTCTCATTGGTTACCCTGATTTTTTTTCATGACTATTGACTCTCAGGGACAGTTAGTTTAGACCAGAAACAATAACATAAAATTGAGATGATCAACTTTTTGCTTTGTATTTCAAACAAGAGATCTTCATAGTTGGATCAGATCACATAAGGAACGAGTGCTTAGTCCATCTCTGAATAGTTTATTCTGGCGACTACTAGTGACAAAAAATTTTTTTTATCCATTACAAAAACATGCCTTTTAAAGGCCATAAACAGAAAACTTCCCAGACCTTCTTCCACCTTTGCAACAATGGTACAACTAAAATCATCCCACCTCCAAAAAAACAAAAATCATTTGAAAGGGACATCATCACAATTACATACTTGCACATTTAGTAAAAGGTAGCCTGATCCGAAACGCTCCACTGAGTTCTGGTGATATTTAAAGGACAGAACCAAGGTTAGCTAATGTTTATTAGCTCCATATTTCATTCTACTGCTGTGCTTGACTAGGATGGGCACAGAAAGACAATCTGCCAATTTCTTACAGTGAACAACAATTCTGTCACTGTATAACACACTGAATATTCCTTTAATGGATTATAACTTGCATCACCAGAACTGTTTGTAATTTTGTCTGAATGTTATTCTAATTGGACTGAACTGCATTGGAAATAAGTGCATTAAATGTAATTGATTGGGACTGGACTAGCTGAGAATTGGACACATTCTCTTAAGAAGCTTCTTGAGATGACATTTACTGCAGGAAGTTTACATGTAACCTTCAATAAAATATGTTTGGACCTGATGCAGATTTAACAGAAGTCTAAATTGGCTATTGATCTTATATGTTGTATTTTGTGATTGTGTACAGCACTTTGGTCCTGCTGGTGTTTAAAGTGCTTTATAAATAAAATTGGTATGGTATGGCATCTTCTAGCTTTTTTTAAAGACTGTTAATTTTAAACCTAATAACAGGCCCAGGTCCTAGTAAAAGGTTTGAAAGAAGCCCTCTGGGTTAATCTGCAGAAGTAGAACATTTAGATGCATTTGTAACACAAACATGAGCATCTTAGAAGAAGAAAAGTTGACAAAAGAAACCAATGAATGATGTCTTAATGCACCCGTGGAGTAGCATGAGGAACCTTTTTATTGTGACAGTTAATGGACTGAGCACAGAAACAGAACCATTACACAGCACTTGAGCATGATCAAATATCCTTAAGAGCCTCTCTTTAGGCCTTGAGTCCAGTCTGACACCCAAAGGTAATACACTTTTTATGAATTTGTCAGAACTAGCAGGTCCTGTTCATATATCCTTTGATAACATCTTATTGGCCCACTTCTTCACCTGCTGTCCTCATGGATGTCAAACTGTTTGTTGGGTTTGGTGGATTCCAGCATGAGTTCGTACAGCTGGCCGATCTGTTCGTTCTGGAACTGACTGAGCTTCTCTTCGGGCAGGTCTGCTCCGAACATCACGCCACCACTCTGCCTTCCTGCTGACTCCAGTACCTGGGTCTGCAGGGTGTCCTTGTAGTTCTGCAAGAAAGCACAGACAGATTAGTTTGTATACAGTCAACATTAGAGTAACACCTTTGTTTACATTTTATCTGCCCTGTAAATCATTTAAGTGATTCAGCATTTATCCTAAATCAGAGTAGAGGCGTTCTTAAAGGAAAAGCCTGACAAGCAATTATTTATTCCTCTTAAGTTTAAAACTCCCTGTCTTGGACAAAACTAATCCATGTTTACAATAATCTGAGAATGTTACTGCCTCCTACAGATTTCTTCTGTTTTAGCCTTTTTGACGCAATGAAATGTTTGGGATGGGTTAAATTCAGAAGTCAAACTTCATTGGAATGAATGCTGCAATGACAAAGATTATTATTGGTATTAGTAGTAACCTGGACTGAATTGTTCTATAAAGAAATCCCTTCATACACAGTTTATGATTTGTGATCACAGTATTTAGTGATTAACAACCCAGTTTTGCTTCAATCTGTTTGCAGGTTCCATAGTCACCTGGATAGAAGGTGCTCTACATGCCAAATAAAGAACTGAAATCATGCTAGAATAAAGGTTCCATAAATTATAAACTATGTTTTTAAAGAATCTATAATAAAATAATGTAGAACAGATTACTAGATCAATGTGTGCTTCTGTGCTTTTTTGTTTCTCTTGTTGTGTCTCTGTTCTGTCTTCTGTAACCCCAGTCGGTCGAGGCAGATGACCGTTCATACTGAGCCCGGTTCTGCCGGAGGTTTTTTTTTCCCGTTAATGGGTGGTTTTTCTTCCCACTGTCGCTTCATGCTTGCTCAGTATGAGGGATTGCAGCAAAGCCATGTACAATGCAGATGACTCTTCCTGTGGCTCTACGCTTCTCCAGGAGTGAATGCTGCTTGTCGGGACTTTGATGCAATCAACTGGTTCCCTTATATAGGACATTTTTGACCAATCTGTATCTGACCCAATCTGTATAATATGATTGAACTTGACTTTGTAAAGTGCCTTGAGATGACATGTTTCATGATTTGGCGCTATATAAATAAAATTGAATTGAATTGAATTGAAATTATAATCAATAAACAGTCATCAGGTTTAGGTTTGACTTCAGTTGAAAGAGGATGAAAGAGAGCACAGACACTTAGCTCAGCTATGTGTTTAGGAGCAAAACGAGGTTAAACACTTAAAGAGGGCCAGCTGGATCAGCTGTAGGAGAATATGAAGTTATTGGTAGCAGTAACTTAGCCCATGCCTAAGCCTATAGCAGCGCGACTACAGCGATAGCTCAGGATAAGCTAAGCCACTTGTTAAAAAGGAAAGTTTTAATCCTGGTCTTAGACGTAGACAGGGTGTCTGCCTCACAGACTAAAACTGGGAGTTGGTTTCACAGGAGAGGAGCCTGTTAGCTAGTGTCCGTCCCACAATGGAACAAAAAAGACCAAAGCATACATTTTCTAAATGTTTTTGTTTAACAAACCTTGGCGCCTGTTCTGTATCTAAAAGGAATAACGTGTCGTATTGTCAATATGAAAGTTAGTGAGAAAGTTCAGAAAAGGGTATTTTGGTCATCATCATACTGTCTGTGTGTAGACCATTCTAATTATGCAGAACTACGTAAACTTACAGGTACAATTTCTGAGGAATTCCCACTGAACAAATTGGCACAGATAGGAAATCACCTAGGAAAGCAAATGCTGTAAAGCGTAAGGTGAGCTACCTGTACTAAGGATCCCCATACAGAAGTGTTCTTTTTGCACAAACAACCTTTCTTGTCAACCTGAGTACATACGAGTTGAGTCAAAGCTGAAATGCCTGATATGACTCATCATTTGAGCAACTCTATGGCCACCCCCATGTGCTCCTGTCCCTGTTCCATCCATCATCTAAGTCAATGTCTGCTGTTTGCCCATTCACAGAGCATCTTGGGCTTGGAGAGCTCTCCCTATGAGCAACAACAAGCTTATTTATCTGAAAGGCTCCTTCCTGCACATAATGTGATTATGTTGAATACTTGCCAAACGGGAAGAGAGGGAGGGTCAAAGCCTAAAGAAATCATCCAAGATTTGTCTCAGACTTTTTGTGGTTACAGTGGCTGGACGCAGATCTAAACACATTGCCATGGAGGAAGTTTTGGTCTTTGTTTAGCAAAAAAAAAAAAAAGAAAAAAGAAAGAAAAAAAGAAAAGACTAACAAAAATCTGGGGATCACTTAAGCTATACAACACAGACCAGGTAGGCCCTTCGGCTTCTGCCATAAAGATGGTATTTTTTTTCTAGGGTTGCTAACTGCTGAAAAAGCCAAGTCAGTGTGACTGGTGAGCAGTCTGCATGTGCTGCATGTGCAGCAGATGAAACAGCAGACACTGTGTGATGCTACCAATACAATATAAACCAAAACTCCTGAGGAATGTTTCTGACATTATGTTGAACACCATGGGGAATTGTTTTAGGAAGGAGAAATTCAGGATGGGCAACAATCTCTCAAAAAGTGGATTTCCCAAACGTTAGATTTCACAAAGATGGCTTTATTTTATATAAAAGAAAACAGAACCCGTGGCATCTAAACAAACCTCTGGAACAAGGCCCTGAGAACAGATATGGCCAAAAGTGAAGATGTTAAGCCAAACTTCAGAGGACACATATAGTGTCACTCAGTCATATTCAATTCATTAGAATATGCATTTCTAAGAGGCTTGTTTGTCAGATAAAACATTCTTTTTGAAAAAAAACAAACGTATCTTTAAGCCCGTATTAAAAACACATTCATTAAGCCCCCATTTATGCATGAAACTTGTTGCAATTTTATTGGTCGGATGCAATATTCTAATCTTAAATGGGGTGTTTTTTATTAGCAGCAGGCAGGGAATAAATCATAATTAACAGAAGTAAAGGCTTCAAAACATCATCAGTCTGTGTTAATCTAGATTGTTTTTCCCTTAGTAAACCGAGCTGCTAAAATAAATGCAATATTTTAGAATATTCTAATTGATAATATTCTATTGAATATGACTGTATGGGGAAAGCCACTTATGGCTGATCAGCACCAGAACCTTAGTGTCATACAAATCAGAGGAAAGCTTTAATTTCATCCCCAGAACCTGAGACCTTTGGAGCTACACTCTTCTTTGTCTTAAAGCATTCATTACTGACCAAAAGCTCGTTTCTCCAACAGCTGAAGCTTGGACAACATGTAGCCAGTTCCAAACACAGCAGCAAATGTATAAAATAATGCCTGGAAGAACTAAATTAAGCAATCAATCAAATCCCTGAACATAAAACATGCTGTGGTGGAAAGATTAGGGAACTTGTCTAAATAAATACCACAGATCTCAGTAAAATCAAACTAACTACAGAAGGATGGCTACAGAACAATGGATCAGAAAGTTTCAAATGATATCTGCCTCAGGTGATTGTACAGGCTTAGAGTCTGGTTGAAAAATAATGACACCCTGTTAAGCCAATCATATTGCTGTTCATCTGAGATTTTTCATTCACCTTACTTTCAGACCTGTTGGAGACCATGTGATTATTTTTTATCCCACACATTGAACCTTTTAGTTAATCAGATTTCTATTCTGCATCATTTCAAAGTGTTTTCCTGGATGAACTGATGGCCATTCCCTCACTGGGTAATAGCCAACATTGTCCTTTCTCCTTTATTTCTCATTTTTCTGTGCGTCTGTTTCGGGAGAGCCTGTTTGGCCAATTGGAGGTGATTTATTTGGCTCGTTCCCACGGGTACCTCTGAAATAAATGGATTAAACACTGAACGTTCATGCCATGTAATCCTATTTTGGGTCTCGCTCTTTATTCATTTCTGCTCCTCTGTTCCTCTCTGAGAAAGCAGAAGATAAAGTGGAAGGTTTTCCTCGTGTAGTTCTTTTTCCTTTTAACTTTACATAGGGGAAAGTGGAGTTTTTTTCTGATTGTAGCCTGTGCTATTGTTGGAAACCTGCATTTATTTGACCTGGTGAGGGTGAAGCCAATAATGCAACAAGGACTGTGCTCATAAAGATTTGCAAATCAGGCAGCGACTTAATGTAACTAGAAAGATTAAAAAAATTATTCAGGGGACTGTCCCTCTGAGCATCACTGTATGCACGACGGTCAGTAATTTCGGTCTCATTTGAAGATCCCATAAGACATCTTGATCTCCAGTGAATCTTTTTTTTTTTCTCCTCCAACAGCTATGAACACAAACAGCTTTATTTAGAAGGACTTAAAATTAATTGTGAATTTGGAGATTAAATCATCTAACGGTATACTGTATACATATCCCCAATAAATATGAGTAGGACCCTTAATATTATTATCAGCATGACTGGAAAAGCGCTATATAAGTTCAGTCCATTTACCATTTTTACCATTTATTATGGACCAGTTTCTGGGTTCATAAGAGGGGCTGCTAGTAAAATCTACACAACACACATGAGAAAGGGACACAAGACACTTTATTTAATCCGAATACATTTTAATCAGATCGTGAAATGTTTGCATGTAAGCATAGCTATTGAAAGCTAACTTTACCAATTAATTAGTTCCACTATTGGCTCAGTAAGCTAGCCTGTGTTCTGTTTAACAGGCACGCTGCTCTAAACTCTTAGCTTTCAAACTGAAAATACTCCGCTCTATAACTTTCACAACAGATGAAACAGGTAGGGGAGGGGTGCACTGTACATTTTTTAAAAGTATACCTTAAATCGTTAACCAGCCCATGTCAAACCTCAGCTGCTAACAGTACACATCGGGTTTGGGTATGAAGAGCAGTTAACCGTCGCCAAATATTATGCAGGGTGGGATCACTTGAAATATAATATTCCGCCTAATATTCTGTCCAGGAAGTATTTTGCTATTGCAATATAGCACATACTAATCGATAGATAGATAGATAGATAGATAGATAGATAGATAGATAGATAGATAGATAGATAGATAGATAGATAGATAGATAGATAGATAGATAGATAGATAGATAGATAGATAGATAGATAGATAGATAGATAGATAGATAGATAGATAGATGTACATCTATTTAACAGAGTGAGACACTTCTAAACCTCTAGTTCATCTACATTGTACCTTCCTGCCTAAACAACGGCACTGAAGCCACTCTGCTATCAGAGATGTTTGCTCAAACGTCACACTTCTGGACTCCTAGCAGCTAAACTACACACAAGCTGGATTTTAGTCAAATTTCATTCAATTTGAAATGCAGCATGCAGATATGACAAAAAGCTAACACTCTGCCTGGAACCAGTTCAAATGGACTCTGGGTTTGAAATCCCTCCAAACAGTGTGGCGGTGTGATGAAAGCAATTGCCTCGTCCCCAAAGACAGGGACCTCTTAGGATTCCAGCTGCAATCATCGTCTACTTGATTAGATAAATTACCTGCAGATGGGTAATTTTGCATTTCCCAGTTGTCCATGATTATCATAGAGAACAATAGCTGTCCCCAACAGTGATGAGGGAGGAACACTTAGACTACTCTATGAGTAGAAATTGTACTGAAGAGGACTTAAGTTTCATTGTAGAACTTAAAGATCAAGAAAGTATTTAACTGACTTTGATTTGTAAGCTAAATAAAGCTAACCTTTCCATAAAACAACTCACCAACTGTTCGACTAATCAGTGACTTCAAGACAAAATTTAGATTCTTAGTCATGTCATCGCAGGAAGTTTGTTAACTCATTACAAAAAGTAAGAAGTCTTAGTTAAAATTTAAAACTAAACTTCCCAAATAATTCTCTATTTCTACCAATAAGGATTCAGGACATTAAGGGCCGCAGACATTTGCTTAATCAAAGCAGTCTTGAGGTCATGCCACTACATTTCCAAGTAATGTGAACATATTTAAAACATTCATATTTAAACAGGGTGCATTTTCTTTTTCCAATGATATGTATAATATTGTTGAGTCATTTTCCATCAGGTCAGGTCTTTCATAGATTGTTTCGTGAGGATGCGCTGCCATCATGTGGTGACAGACTGGTAAAACAAACATGGTATAAACTCACAAGACAACAGAACTAATCTGATGAAGTGGCTACATTCATATTAGTGAGTGCAGAGAGCTAAGTAAAACTAAAACCACCCACCCTGACAGCAGAAACAATGATTAGTGGCACCACAGACCGAGTAACAGGGAGATGCTGTCATCCTGAGGCCAGTGCCTACATCAATCTTTTCTCCTACTGATCAAGTACAGAAGGAAATCTCCTGGCTATGAGATCAGAAAATATTGCATCGATCACAAATCGTAACATACTTTGTTATATGGGCAAATATCATATTGTCATTCAAACAAATCAATATAACATATTGTGACAAAGCTGGTGATTTACACCCCTATTAAATTCTGCAATGTGTTTGTGAAGGAGAACACTTCCGTCCATTAGCAGGTTCTACTCATATAGACTTCCAGTCAAGATTTTAAGTCCTTGCACCAGCCTCAGTCATTTCATATCAGCTAACAAGCTGCAATCTGATGATACGTTTAGGGTCAACAAATCAACGGTAGCCGTTTTAAAGTGCAGTAACATCACACTAGATTAAATTAGCATCGTGTTTGTTGCCACTTTGCTCATTCAACCAAGACATTCGCTTTGCTGCAGCATCTTCTTTCTCGTTTTTTCTTTAGCGACGGATAATTTGTTGCTTTGGGTTTTCTGAAAGACTTGTTTGCTCCAACTCAAAGTTAACAGAAGGTGAAGAAAGCTGCTGTATGTTTTACCGATGCATGACTTTGTCATGCGTTTATAAGGATACAGTAAATGTTACTCCACGCATGCAGCTACAATCTTTAATCCTCCTGCAGATGGTCTTTTTTGTGTGAAGCTGAGATAGTTTCTACGATTCCAGGGAACCGTGTTTAGAGGTTGACGGCTATTCATTTCAATTTTATTTATAATAGCGCCAATTCACAACAGGTTTCCTATCTGAGGAAATCCAGGTTACTGTTTCTTTTATTGCACATACAAGATTCAAGGCAGCCAATTGCTGACGTTCTGAGCGGCGCCACAGAGCAGTGATTCCCATAGGTTGATAATTTACTGTAGTCTTGTACGGTACAGTGTATCTGGTGCCAATCTCTAAACCACAAACATTCCTCAAACTTGAAATCTCTGGTCAGCCCTGGGGCCCATTCTTCGTACGTTGCTTAAAACATCCGAGATCAAATGAGACATCCAAGATGATTTCATCCGGCTGATTGGGTTCTTCCAACACACCTGTTGTTTATGATTAGTATGGCTGGATTGAGTTATCTGAGATAACTGCGCGTTCATGCGTTTGTTTAAAAGGGGAAATGTATAAATAGTAGAAACAATGATCAGCAGCGCTGCTATTGGCTGTTCAGCATGGCCAAAGATCGCCCACAGTTTTTTTCCCAAGCAGAACACGAGCTTTTAATGGAAGGTTATGCCGAATTTGAGTCATTAATTAAAATGACAGGCAACACCTCAAAGTCTGCTAAAGCCAGGAGAGAGGGCTGGCAAAAAGTAGCAGACAAATTAATGCGTAAATACTGTCCATGGTAGATGTTTCTATCACTTTCTACAGTATGAATTTTTGCATTTTAATAATTTCATATTTACTTTGTTCTTTTATGTCAGAGCCTCCACGGGACCCACTAGAACATGGGGACAAGTAAAAGTGAAATACAAGAATATTCTACAAAATAGTAGCCTTTAATTATTATACTGTATTTTAAAAAGCCACTTGTTATGGCAACAGATCCAATAACGGTGTCATTTCTTAGACACTGGAAGTAAACAACGCATGCAAACTGGGAATTTTAACAAAAAATTCTTTATCTATAAAAAAATGAAGTTCTTCTTTTTCCAAGTCATCCACAGCTTACACGGTAAAACTGTATTGCTCCGTGGCTAGATAATCCATCCATAGTTTTTTTCTAATACAATATACGGCTCGACAGGAAGCAAGCCTTTCAAAGTAAAACTAAACTTCACAATAAAATGGCCTGAACAAATCTTCTTACTGAATATGATAAAAATAAAAAGCAAACCATCATACAAATAACTTAAATATTTTTCTATTTATGGCTCTAACACCACTTTTTCCTCCTTAAAAGCCACTGTTAAATGATGTGTTTGTCTGTTTAAAACAGCCACCAAGAAAAATCTCTCTACATTTAGTAGAGAGACAGACAATTAGTAGAGAGACAGGATCCTTTAGTCGGGCTGCGCTAAAGGATCCTGTCTATTGCGCAATACGATTAATTTGAAAAACTCTGAAATTATTCTTGCACCTTCCGCAACAGGTTGCTGTTGTAAAAATGGACATGGCTACGGCAGACTTCCCTATCTCCTCCGCTTATACAGCTGTGATCTAATCCTGTTTACATGAAATAAGCCTGCTCGCAAGCAGGTTTAAGCTGGCGCACATGTTGCTATGACAACAAGTCCAAGATGAGTTTCGAAGAAGCAAACGATCCAAGATCATGCCAAATCGTCAACATTCAAATCCAGCTAACTGAGTTAGCGACGTACGAAGAACGGACCCCAGGTCTGGTAGCTGTTATTTGTTTTTTGGGTTTTTTAACTCAGAGTGGCCACCAGCTTTCATCGTGTCTAGCTTTTCTGTCAAACTCAATTGGCCAGTTAGCGGAGAAGTCACTGAACAGCAGCCGCTTCAGGTGCCATCAGACATAATCCAAACATATTTTCCATTGACGGAATAGCAAAAGTGCTCGACAGTCTGCAGATTTACTGACTGGAACCTGGCCTGCTCCTTTCCTCGACACTTTATGTCCGTAACTGTAGAAAGAGGACTGCCAACACACATTCCCGCATCGTCTCCAGCGCAGATTCAAGTTCCTACACCTTATCCTGATTTGATCAAATCCGCCACAGTCCATGACAGTTTTTTAAGATGCCATTGAAGGCTTCATTGAAGGATGGGATTTCTTATCATTTAATTTCTCACACTTAAAGTGTAACTCACCCCCATGTAAATGCAAAATCTCACCCCCAGTCAAATTTTAAAAACTCCGTCAAAGTGGGCACGGATACGGGGGAACGGAAGGGGAGCGGGCTGTGTTCAGGATGGGGGGGAGCAAGCTTGATTTGCCATATTGAATCATGGAGAGTGAGCAGAGTTATGCTGGATACCACAGTTCAGTATTTTGAGGATTTTTCACCCCCTTCGTCCCCGGAGGTTGAGGGGAGGGACCCAGTGGGCCAGAGCATTATCAGTTTGAAGTGCTGGCTCAAGGTGCCGACTGAGCAATGACCGAAGCCGGTGCAGCCGAGGCAGTGGAGAACAGATTGGTCCAGTTATGTATTATACTTATTTCCCGCTTTGTAATCCAGGCGGGCTCACCAGCAGCTTTGCGCATCATGATTCATTTGTAGGGATCAAACATGGTTGATCCCTTATTTGCTCTGCCTTCAATATGAGTGAGGGAAGACAGAGAAGGAAGTTTACCGCAGCCGCGGTGATGTTAGTTCTAAGTTGCACAGTGGAGACTCTGCGGCTTCAGCAGCGTCTGCCTCCTGTTCGAGCCGATACAGGGAGGCTGATCTGGGGCTGCCGCTCTCTGTCTGATAGCTGGCTGTGAATATCCAACGTACAACACAAAACTTCCCCACTGTCTCACATCAGCCCCTTCCGAGCTGCCTCAAGACACTAACGGCAGAATTGTTGGTTGCTTTCACATAAATTTGCCAACAACACAAAAAGTTGGTAGATTTGTTTCTAGTTGCTTTTTTGACAGAAAAAAAGTCACTAGAGGGTTTGAAAAGTGCAACAATGCTCGCTAAGAAGGCACAAGATGAAGGGAGCCGCCACCGAAAGCAATGTTAATTCGAAATTCAATGTAAGACCACCGTTTAAGCCAAGGAGAGCGCTACACAGACGATCTTAGACACAAAAGCAGGATTTCAACAAATATGCACACATTTTTCCAAATAATGACCAGAATATGTAGAGAATACTATGATACAACCATCAACAGTTTATTAGCAAAAAAGTTGATTTGGGGGTGAGTTACCCATTAACTCACAAACATCAGCTCTCCCTTTGAAGCACATTTTCTTTTCAGCTCTGCAACATGTTGTGGATTTTCCCTCCCCCAAAGGTTTTAGTCAGAATTTTCCATGTTAAAAACTGTATGCTGAACAAAATTAGACAAAGAAAACCACGTTGTGGATACTGAATCTTTATAGTATACTATCCTGTGGATTTCCAGTAAAAAAAATACAAAAACAAGATCCAATGATGTTGGTGTATGCGTCTTTTATTTATTTATTTTTTAAAATAGGTTTGATTATTCTTGGCTAACAGTGGAGCCTTTATAATAGCCCTACACTACCGTCTGACATGTGACACCTGTGAAGGGCCTGTCATGTCAGCCGTGTATGGGAATCATCGGTGTATTTGCACTCGATGATTTAAGTTTCAGCTAAAGCCAAAAAGATGGACTGTTTAGGAACGATGACTTTTTCCTGCAGTAGAATCTTCTCGAAAGAGACCTCCAGCTGAGGGAAAGAACTTCCAGTGGTTGATGCTCAGCGACCAAACCAACAGCGATGTGATCTAATACTCTGCATCGTTGTAGCCATAGACATAATATAAGAGTAGACGCGTCATTGGTCGGGTTCTGCCTATGCTGCGATGCGTCAGAGCGTCCGCCATGTTGGATGTGGCAAATCTGCAGTTACTCAGTCACTTAAACAGTATCAGAGCAGGGACTTTAATCTCTGAATATACTTTGTATTCGTTGTATTTTTGTTTTTGTAATATTACAAGTTTATTTTCGTATCCCTTTAGCTTCATTCTCCTGAATTTATTCTCCTAAAGAATAAAAATATTTAAAATAATCTAACCTGGCCCTATTACTCCAGGAGTGAAATAATTCTGCAAACTGTAACTATTCTGGAAAAGTTCCCCCTTAATTCTCATAATATGACGTTTTTCTCATAACATTATCACTTTTTTTTTTTTTTACATTTAAAGGTTCACATGTGACACGGTTTTGTGAAATAATGAAGACCACAATGTTTAGATTTAACAAATTGATCCTTATATTCATAACACACACACACACATTATATATATATATATATATATATATATATATATATATATATATATATATATATATATATATATTAGTACACTTTAGTGTGTCCAGTTATGAAACATGGCACAGCCTTTGTTTATAGAAGGCAGATACAGGAATGAGGCATCTTCTCTGACACAATAATAGAACTCAACTTTTTTCTGCCACATACAATATGGCGGTGAAGTTGACGTGCGAACCTGCGCCCTATGACGCGTCTACGTATATGATGTCTGTGGTTGTAGCCTTAAATACAGCTGTGACGCGTTCACGTCCGGAGCTGATATAGCAGCGTGTACGTGAAAGAGTCAGTAACAATGGTCACTTTTCACAGCTACAATGATGTTTCGCATGAAATATAAAGTTGAATTTTTAGGTGAAGGTAGGATCAATCATGCTCGGGCTGCAAATGCCTCCTTCATCTTTTTAACAGTGTCGCATTGCTGATTTGAGGGACTGTGGAGAACCCAGTGAGGAAAGTGTTTCAGAGCTGCTGCCTCTGGCTCGGTGCTGTTACCTCCCACTCTGCCAGGAAGCTCTTCGCCTCCTCTGGAGCTGCCTGCTTGTGTCTCCTGAACTCCTCCTTCACATACTGATCACCGAGGGCCCTCAGGTGGATGGGCAGGAAGCGGTGCAGGACCAGGATCCTCTTGTACAGGGAGCGGATTCTGGAGACGTGAGCCGACGCTGCCATCGAACCGGACCGGTTTCTGTCTAGGCGTTCAGAGCTCTGGCCACCAGCACCAGACCTGGGACTCTCATAACGAGTACACAGGACAGCCTCGACAAGGACACTCAAAAGTCAACGAGCTCTTGTTTATCCGGGATTTTGTCTTCTTCTCGTGTTTAATGGTGGATTACAATACAGTATTAAGTAAATACTGCCACCTACCGTCCAGGGGGTTCATTTTTCTTCTTTAGGTTTTACAGAGGTTTGTAACCAACTTAAAGGAGCATTACTGTGGAGGACCAATCCTGGCATGATTTAGAATATATTCAGAAATAAATAAATGATTCAATAAAAATAACTACAGGGCCAAAAAGTGGCTAAAACATAAAATTGTGTGCAACAAAATATTAAATACATGACATTTATTCAATAGTTGATCTGAATTATGGCGGGATTGGTCCTCGACAGTTGAAGAGTCACAGTGACAGTTTAAATTAATTAATGGTGTGCTTCAACATAGGAAAATTAAATCATTTATTAAATCATGAAATAACTATATCCACTTGTTAAAACAAAATCAATGTATTTAATTGAGGCAATTGAAGCTAGTTATTTATGTAATAAATTGTATATTTCTTTCCATAGATTTATGGCCTATTTAAATCATTATTTCATAAATTATTTATTTATATATTTATTGTATTTTTTATAAATTAATTGTGTGTTCAGTTTCAATGTTAATAAATTATTTACATATTTAAATAATTATTTCATACGTTATTTATTTATTGTGAAGTGGCACTCATCACCCTCCATACCCAGGAAGTGTTGTCAGTGCATTCAACATGGATATTATTATGTCTTGTTTTGTGTCTGTGTGTAATAGGTGAATTCTGAAACTTTTGAAAATCCATCCACCCAGCAGAACACTACAGGATGCTGACACATATCTGCTGGAGGCGCCTCGCTCTGGGTGACACAAACGAGGGGACCAGTCCTTTTCTGCTGCTGGCCCAACAGCCTGGAATAGTCTTCCCTTTCAGCTGTGCGCCATCTTTGACCTGGTCTTGTTCAAAGCTAAACTTAAGACCCATTTAGGGCTTTTGATGTTTAATTTTTAGTACTTCTGTATTCTTTAGTCTTTTTATGAAATAAAATCCTCTTCTGTTTAGCTAAAGTCCATTTCAAAAGAGCTTCTTTCCTTAGAGCGTTTAAAAAAAAAACTCCAATACACAACAGTTGCAAGAAATCAATGCACTTTATAGGGAACATCTGACACAGCTGCTTTGTATGTTCCTTTTCGTATGGACAAGAAATTATATACATATTTTTTGGTTTAAGATTATTGTGCTTCAATAAAGGATTAATTTAGTTAAAGGCTTTTGCACCATACGTAAAATACCTCCAAGTCACATAACGACCAACAGCTAATTTAGAAATGGTTCTATTTACTAAATGCCACATTAATGAGAAGTTTCAATGGCACAATTTTAATTATATTCTTCAAACATTACTTTCTATTATGGTTGTATTTTAACTACTAATATGATTGAACTTGACTTTGTAAAGTGCCTTAAGATGACATGTTTCATGAATTGGCGCTATATAAATAAAATTGAATTGAATTGAATTGAACTAGCACTGTTCTTTTGTGCTCTGTATTTATTTTGTTTGACTTTGTCAAGCACCCTTAAGTCAGTGCTAGACTTATTTGGAAGATGCTTTATAAATAAAGTGTATTATTAATATGGTAACATAATGACAATAAAGATGCTTGATTGTTATTTATTCATGTATTCATTGGTTGCAACTGGACTTGTTTCACAGTCTCTTAGCTGCTTCAGCAGCATCTTTAACAAGCTCCATAGCTTTTCTTCTGCAGTAGATTTGCCCTTTTCAAACCAAAACCTGTTCATCTCTAGAAGACAGAGCCCATTTTCTTCCTGAACTCTTTGATGGCTGGACATTCCCATGCTGTTTATGCTTGCTTACAATAGTTTGAACTTGTGGATGTGGCACATTCAGGTATCTTGAAATTGAACCAGACTCGTACAGGTTCCCACTACTCTTACTGAGCTCTTGGCTAATTTGTTTTTAATTCCCATGATGTCATACAAGTAAGCATTAATTACATCAATGTGGCATTTAGCAAAAAGACCATTTCTAAATTAGCTGTTGGTCGTTATGTGACTCGGAGATATTTTACGTACGGTGCAAAAGCCTTTAACTAAATTAATCTTTTATTGAAGCACAATAATCTTAAACCAAAAACTATGTATATAATTTCTTGTCCATACGAAAAGGAACATACAAAGCAGCTGTCAGACTTTCCCTATAAAGTGCATTTATTTCTTGCAACTGTTGTGTATTGGAGTTTCTTTAAATGCTCCAAGGAAAGAAGCTCTTTTGAAATGGACTTTAGTTGAAAGGAAGAGGGTTTTATTTCAACTGAGCACATATTAAAATAACAGATCTATGCTTCAGTCTGGGGGGGATTTGAAGCCAAATGCAAGTTTCTCCAAAGTCGTATGGACACAGCCCCTCTCCATAGGCTTAGAAACAACACAGACACAGAGTTTCCCACATCTGGCTTTGTTACCCTACATTCAGCTCTATCTGGGGAACGTGTCTCCGCCTCTTGTGAAGCCCAGAGTTTACTATGTTTACTTACAAAGCATTATGAGCCCTAAGCACAGACCAACATCTGTTTCTTTTTTTCCCCCTTTTTTTCCTTTCCTTTTTTCCAATATCTGTTTCTGACAAACACTCTTTGCTCAGAGCACAGGCAGAACTGCTAATAAATTCATACAAGTGAGGAAAATATGTCAACCCATCATTTATCCTGCAGACACTATAAAACAGTGTTTGTTTCCCGTTACAGGAGGATGTAGATAAGAAATAATCCTCCTTAAATATATAAAGAGGCAAAAGTAAATGGTACAGATGACTTTTAAATTAAACAGTGACTCATTATGTTTTTATCTATCTAGATTCACCCTAAGCAAGCAATGCACTTTAATAAACTGATCCTGTTCAGCTAAAAGAACATTTTCACATTTATTGTTTTGTAGCCTATCATCCAGCACAGACATTTTCAGCACAATAAAAGTTGTACATAAGTACATCTGAGTGGAATGGAATGAATAATCGAAAGACATAGAAAAGAAACCTTTAAAATACAGAAGGAATGAAGTTTAGAACAAACCCTTGCTGCTGTTTTAGGTGTCATATCGTTTCCCTGATGACTTTTGAGCGCATTGCTCTGGCTTGCCGGTGGCCTAAACAAGATTGGACTTTTCGTCTTATTCTATTGCTCACTGGTAAAGCAAGAGGTGCATATATTCATATGGATATGGATGACTCTCTAGACTATGATAAAGTTAAAGCAGCCATCCTTCAGAAATATGATATCAACCCTGAGACATACAGACAAAGATTCCGCTCCTTGGATGTAAAGCCAGATGAGAGCCCAAGAGAACTGTATGCCCGTTTGAAGGAGTTGTATGGGAAGTGGATCAAACCAAAGGGAAAAACTGTTCAAGAGATTGGTGAAATTGTGATTCTGGAACAATACTTGAGAATGTTGTCTCCTGAGTTACAGGTCTGGATAAAAGAACATAACCCAGATTGTGCTGAGAAGGCTGCACACTTGGCTGACGTGTTTGTGGCAGCAAGGAGAAAAGGGCAGCCTTGGAAAATGAGGGATGGTCAGAAATCTACACCTGATTACCCAAGAGCTGGTGTGAGTAGACATCTAAAGAACCAGCCACTCACTATGCCCACAGGAGCCTCAGCCAAAACTGTGATTTGTTATTTGTGTGGAATGGAGGGTCATACAAAACCAAAGTGTCCTAGGAGCTCTGCAAAAATAACTCAAATGTGTTTTGTGCCCAGACAGACTGAACCTAAAGTGGAGTTTCAGAATGATTTAAAAATGACATCAGTGAAGCTTAATGGTAATACACTGAAAGCTATTATTGATTCAGGAAGTACCCAAACACTTGTGCACAGAAATTTTGTACCTCCAAATAAAGTCAATGTCTTTGAGACAATCCCTGTTCGTTGTGTTCATGGGGATGAGAAGCCATATCCAACGGCAGATGTATATATTAAGGTACAAGGACAAAGTTACCTTTTAACTACTGGCGTTGCAGAGAATCTGCCATTTCCTGCTATACTGGATCGAGATCTACCTGTGTTGTTCGACTTGCTCAATTCTAGTCAGACATGTAATGTTGTGGTAACCAGAGCTCAAGCCACGAGAAAAGAGGAACTTTCACATACACTTAGTGCCCTGCCTTTTTATAATGTAGACTTGGAGACAGAACCAGGAAAATCTCGCAAGTCACGTAGACAAAAGAGGCAGGATGAATTCCAAAACACTCCTAAATTATCCTCTACTGAGCCAGAGTTGCCTTTGGGTTTTAAAATCCCCAACAACATTACTGAAATGCAACATGATGATCCAACGCTAGCATGTCTTTTTCAGAGAGCAGGAAAACAAAGGTCTGCGCAAGATTTCAGCAACATGGAGAAGTTTTTCCTAAAGAATGGCATTCTTTACCGTCAGCAGGGGTCAGCATTGCAGCTGGTGGTTCCCAAAGCAGTCCAGGAGATAGTGCTATCTCTTGGGCACTCCGTTCCATGGGCTGGCCACCTTGGAAAACATAAGACCATTGCCAGCATCAAAAAATACTTTCACTGGCCTGGATTACAGGCAGATGTGGCCATGTTTTGTAAAAGCTGCCCTCAGTGCCAAAAATCCTCTCTGAAACTCCCCTCCAGAGCTCCTCTCCAGCCTTTACCAATCATTAGCACTCCATTTGAATGGCTAGGAATGGACATTGTAGGCCCTCTGTAAAGAAGTAAAGCAGGCAACCATTACATGTTGGTTATTACGGACTATGCCACAAAATATCCTGAAGTCTTTCCTTTGAGGTGCATAAAAGCTAAAGCAGTTGCTTTCTGTCTGGTGCAGCTCTTCTCAAGGGTTGGGTTCCCAGAGGAAATTCTTACTAATTGTGGAACTAACTTCATGTCCAGTCTGTTAAAACAGGTGTACTGGCTTCTGGGAATCAAAAGCTTAAAGACAACTCCATATCATCCTCAGACTGATGGCCTCACTGAGAGATTCAACCAGACTTTGAAGCAGATGCTGCGTAAGTTTGTCAATGAAACGGACACCGACTGGGATCAATGGCTACCTTACCTTCTCTTTGCTTATAGTGAAGTACCACAGACCTCAACAGGTTTTTCACCTTTTGAACTGTTGTACAGCCATGAAGTAAGGGGTCCCCTTTCTCTGCTGAGGAGAACTTGGGATGGTGACAAGGAACAGTCCAAAACTGTTAATGTGGCATCTTATGTTGTCCAGATGCGTGAGCGTCTGGAAAATATGACAGAACTGGTGCAAGCTCATATGGCAGAAGCATAACAGCACCAGAAGGCCTGGTATGATCAGTCAGCCAGGCAGAGGTCCTTTAGTCCTGGCCAAAGAGTGCTGGTGCTCATTCCAAGTGATGACAGCAAACTGCTAGCAAAATGGCAGGGGCCATATGAGATCCAAAAGAAACTGGGACAGACAACATACCAGGTGGCCATTCCATATCAGCCCCGCTCCAGCAGAGTATTACACATCAACCTGCTAAAAGGAGTGGGTGGAGAGGCCAAAAACGGCGGAAGTCTTATTGATCCAAGATGTTCAGGAGGATGAGGAAGTGGAGGAGCAGTATCTGCCAGCACCCATCCCTCAAGACCTGGACCTCAACCACCTCTCTAAAGTAGAGCAGACTCAGGTGAGAAATCTGTGTAATTCAGAAGTATTCCAGCAGAACCCTGGTAGAACTGACATTGTAAAGCATGATGTTGTGCTAAAAGATGGAGCTGTTGTGAGACGAATGAGTTACAGAATACCTGAGCGTCTGCTGGTTTTCGCTGAGGGAGGAGGTTGACCTGATGCTGTCACTGGGAATCATCGAACCATCAAGAAGCGAGTGGTGCAACCCGGTGGTCCTGGTTCCGAAGAAAGATGGCAGCATACGTTTTTGCATAGATTTTAGGCACCTGAATACAATATCCCAGTTTGACTCTTATCCAACACCCCGCATTGACGACATGGTTGAGCGCCTGGGCAAGGCCAAATATCTAACCACCATAGATCTCTGTAAGGGATACTGGCAGGTACCACTCACAGAGCCCTCAAGGGACCTGACGGCCTTCCGGACCCCTTGGGGCCTCTTTCAGTTTACAGTAATGCCTTTTGGGCTGCATGGTGCCCCGGCTACATTCCAGAGACTGATGGATCAGGTGCTATCTGACGTGTCTGCTTTTGCCGCATCTTACTTGGATGACATTGTTATTTTCAGTTTAACCTGGGAAGAACATCTTCAACATCTGGAGAAAGTGTTGGAGCGTCTCAAGTCTGCTGGTTTGACTGTTAATCCATCAAAGTGTGTGTTTGCCAAAGCAGAAACTCAATATCTTGGATTTGTAATTGGAAATGGAGTGATAAAGCCTCAGGTGGATAAAATTGCTGCCATTGAGTCATGTCCCCTGCCAGGGACAAGAAAGCAATTAAGATCATTCTTAGGGATGGCAGGGTTCTATCACCGCTTTATTCATAATTTCTCTGCCAGGGCCGCTGCTTTGACAGATCTGACTGGCTCCCGGAGTCCAAACAAAATCCACTGGACTGAGGAGGCTGTAGCAGCTTTTCAGGATCTGCAGGGATCACTCAGTAAGAGCCCAGTTTTACATAGCCCTGAGTTCGATAAACTGTTTATCCTGCAGACTGATGCCTTGCAAAGAGGATTGGGAGCAGTTCTGTTGCATTGACTGTCGCTGCGCAGGAATTACGGCCGCCATCTTGGGGCGGTTGACCTGCTACCCAATCCTGCTGATTCAAGCTGAACACACTAATGATGCCACAGCACTGTGCGGTTCATTTTTGTTTAAATCTAGGGACTATCTACGTCAGGGCTCAAGGGATAACTTTTCACAAGTAAGATGAAATTAAATTGTTTATATTTTTGATTAGAATGTGAGTTTTCTAATAATAGGTAGAGAGATACAGGTCTACACATCAAAGTTTTTGTGACTTAGTCTCTCCAAAATTGCATCTGCTCTGTGAAGGCATCAAAGCGTTGTTAGACATTAGTGAATAAACAGCATATATATATATATATATACACACACACAGTGAACCCTCGCTATATTGCGGTTCACCTTTCACGGTCTCGCTGCTTCATGGATTTGCATTGATGAGCCGTTCATTACAGTTCTCAAAAATAATCGACGGTGGCATGTCAGTTTATAAGAATCTTTTTGCCCAGAAGAAAAAAGAGCGACAACTACCGATAAAACTATATTCTTCTCCCGAAAAAAAACACACCTGCGGCTTTAGAAGAAAAAAACGCTACAGAGCGGAGTCAGGATGCAGCGCCTCAGTCAGAAGAGCAGTGAAATACACGCGAGTCACTATTTGTCCTACTGTACTTTATATTTTTTTAATAATAATTTTTCATTTTCTCCCGTTCTAATCCAAAGACTCGGGTCGCGGTGGGGCGACGCTGATCTTCGCAATTTGAAGCCTTCAGTTCGTATTGATGATTAAAATTATTATTTTACAGCACAGTAGTAGCGTATTTTTTTGGTTAAAGTTGAGTCGTATTGATTCTTTTGAGGGTTTTATGATTTGCGCCTTTTAGATCAGTTTTTAATATGTTTAGTTTTGGCCGTGGAAAATACACTGTCTCAGTGGGGTAATGGTGGGCAACATTGCAGAAGTTGCAGAGAGGTGTGTTAAACTATGGCTCTGCTTTCTGGACTGGACCCTGGGTTGTCAGCATATTGGAGAACTAATAAATCAGGGCAGATTCCTAGAAAGAAGAGTTGTACTATCCAAAGTGGGATGGCTTCCGTCTGTCCGGATCAGATCAGGTTTTCCACAGATAGTTCGCCATTTATCAATGTAGTCCACGTCAAGACACCGCATAAAAGCGGCATTCGACTGGAGGACGCCAGAGTGTTAACCTAGAAGTGGTATGCCTCAGTGGCCACTGTCTCAAGACAGCTTACTTTCCCTGCGCCAACTCTCGCCTTTGTTTCTCCCAGATCATCTCTCGCTCTGATTGCGCTTTGGGCGCCTGCTCTGACTCAGACGTCCCGAGTCAAGCCCTCCGTGCCTCGTTGTCCCGGGCCCCATCACCTCGGCTCCCTTGGTAGTACCAAGCCGGGCTGAGGAATCCCCCACTGGACCTCTCTGGTTCCTCCAGTCCTCTCCAACCATCTACCGAGCCGCTGCTCGGGCCCCTCCACAGATTCCATCTGCCCGCCCACCGGTCACTACATGACCAGCTGCCTCCCTGTGTGGTCTCAAGCTGAGCCTGTCCGTCCACTCTACTCCCCCCGGATAGGTCGTGGTGCCCGGCGGTAAGCGTTTCACCCTCGCTCGCTAATTATCGTTTCCCTCCTGCGTTGTTTAATCCTCTGCCTTTTCCCACAGATCGTGCAAGCTCGTTCACGGCGCTGCCTATGTGTGTCCCCCCGCTGAGTAAAATATGATGTGTCCCTTCATATTTTCTCTGAACTGCTCATTGTCTCCCGAGTGCGATCTGCATGTGGACTAAGCACCTAAAAACCATGACAGACCAACACTCTGGCAAGCCTGACCCATCAGACCCTCTCGCAAGGACACTCTCCTCCCACCAGGAGGATGACGCTAAAATTTCCTATGTCCTACGTCTTTTATCCGGGAGAGCCTTAAGGTGGGCTGAGGCCAGATTTCCCGATTGTCAATCGTTTGGTTACACCTTTAACAATTTCGTACCTTTAACGAGTTCAGAATGGTCTTTTCGACCGAGTCCGATCTGGCACAGCAATCCCGTTCATTGCTGGCAGCCTGGCAGCGCGGTCGTCATGTATCTGACTTCGCTATTGAGTTTCGTACTCTGGCAGCCGCCGCGGGCTGGAAGCAGTGCACTCTCAAAGCCGTGTTTTCCAAGCTCTTGATGAGCCTCATAAGGATGAATTGCCGCGCTTAGAAGAACCTGGCTCGTTAAACGAACTAATCACCCTTGCTATCCGGCTAGATGTTGAAGGAATAGGAGCCGGGGTCGGATGGATAGACCTCTTCGCTTGGCTGGGCTTGTTCCCATCGAGCGTGCATCGCCTAGACCAGCCGCTGCTGATGCTCCTCCCTCTCCTCTGAAACCCATGCAGATTGGCAGGGTTCGTCTTACTCCAGAGGAGAGACGGCAGCGTATGGAAGCTAGATTGTGTATCTATTGCGCTTCACCCGAACACTATATTAGAACTTGCCCAGAGCGACCAAAAGATCAGGTCCGTCGGCTTTAGTGGGTAAGTCGGCAGACCCAGATAAGCTGAGGGGGTAGATCCTGAGGGGGTAGATCCTATACCCCAACCTCACTCATCTGCAGCCCTGGGTTTGGCCACTTCAAGTTCCGTTGTTGTGTTCTCACAATATGGCGAGCAGGTCAATCATACTATAAACAATGCTAGGGCTATTTCCACATGGCTGCTGTATATTTGTAAGTGGAAGGTTTTTGACAACTGGTGCCACTCCAGGAATGTGGATCTGGTGCACTGCCCTGTTTCTGTTCTTCACTTTCTCCTGGAGCTTCTTGACAAGGGTCGGTCCACATGCATGGATAAGGTATATGTCATCGCTATATCCTGCTGGCATGCCAGGGTGGATGATGATATGGTAGGCGATTGCAAGGATGCATCCTTGTTCTTTCGGAAGTGCCCACCCACATGTTCTGTAGTACCTGTGTGGGATGTTTCATTGTAATCCTGTGGTCTTCTCCGTTTAAGTCCTCTGTGGAGTGGGACTTTGAGCACATGTTGAAAAGACTGTGTTTCTCATGGCCATGGCTTTGGAGAAACATGTGGGGCAATGTCAGTCCTTGTCGGTCCATGAGTAAGACAAGGACTGTTGCTGGTAGAACCCTGGTAGCTCTGGTGTTGCAGTGTGGCCTAAGGTAGTGTTCATGCCTAAGATGGCCTCATCCGCAAGCCACTCAATGCCCCTGCACTTTGCCTGCCTTGGGGGCGCTGGTGAACTCCTGTGTTCTGTCCAAGCAATGAAAGTATACATTAGTCTGACTGCTTCTGTGCACCAATCTGTTTCTGTCTGCTATGCAAGACCCCGCAAAGGTCAGGCCCTTTTGAAGCAGCATCTTGCACAATGGGTGGTGGATATGGTGGAGCAGACGTATACTCTACGGGATGCAGAAGTAAATATTATTTCCATTGTTGTTATTATTCTGTACATGTCGTAGGTTGGAGCGATGTACATATGCACATACACATACAAACATACATGTCCACAGTGTGATGGGAGCAGAGAATGGGAACGCTGAGAATGGGTACATGAGGTCGGTGAATTTGATAAAAATTAACATTAAAAATGAACAGTAGAAATTACACTCAATATGCTGAGATTTGATTTGTTAAAGTCATCCAAAACAATGAGCAGGGAATCTGGATGTTATAGGGTAGTTCACGCGTGACGTCAGCGCTACATCCGGGTCCCGCGGGTAGGCAAAAAACAGTACTGTTCTCGTCTACTACATGACAAAACGGGTGATTTAGAGCGTACTTTTAGTTAGTTTATTTTTGGAATCTAAACAATGCCTACGACTTGTTGTGCTCCCGGTTGCACACAGAGGCATTCCAAATCGTCGGATGTACGTTTCTGTCGTTTACCATAGGAGGAAGGACGAAGAAAGAAATGGATATTTTCAATGAAAAGAGCGCAGGCAGACACTCCCAATGGACTGGGGGAGCCATCATACTACGACAGAATTTGCAGTCTACACTTCATCTCCTGTAAATACAACTTAATTCTGTCATTGTCCTACCTAAATAGTGGCGGCGGGGAAGTGGCGATCGCTACACGGGCCGGAGAAGCAGCGGCTGCTGCTGCCGCTTCTCCGCTGCTGTCTGCTCCGCCGCCGCTGTCTGCTCCGCCGCCGCTGTCTGCTCCGCCGCCGCTGTCTGCTCCGCCGCTGTCTGCTCCGCCGCCGCTGTCTGCTCCGCCCGTTCACGGGCTGCGTAAACACTACACGGGCCACTTCTCCGGCCTGTGTAGTGTTTATGCAGCAGCCGCTGTCTGGAGCTCCAGACAGCCGCCGCTGCGTAAACACTACACGGGCCGCTCCTCCGGCCCGTGTAGCGATCGGCACTTCCCCGCCGCCCGTTCACGGGCGCTAGTACGTCTGTGTTTATGCTGCAATGTCGCCGGCACCCCCACCCATTTGAACAAGACACAAACACCAAAATAATCCGTAGTGAACAATATTTTTTTTTTTAACCTACCGGGCGGGTCTTCCTCTCTGCTGAGACGCTGTCTGTGTCCGACGCCGCTTTGTGCTGTTACAAACATGTCTGAACATCCATCCATTTTCTGACCCTCTTAATCCTTCATGGCGTCGCGGGGGTTGCTCAAGCCTTTTTCCCGATATAAAATAATTGTAGCCGTCCAGTGGTTTCATGGCTTTCGTGCTCTCTTGTCTGTACTGGCCTGCCGTGTTTATAAGGCAGCTGTATGTCGCAGTACGGAACACTTGGCCAGCATTTCACAGACTCGCTCCGTCCCTTCAGGCTTTTGCTGTGTGGATCTGGCAATCTGATACCATCAACCATCAACTTACTCTTAAAACGATCTTGTGATACGTTATCTAAAGAAGAAAAATACGTGGATAACTCGTCAGTTTCTCTGTTTGCGTCCGCCATTGTGTTCGCCTTTTGCCTACCAGTCCGGCACGCATGCGCGAAAAACCCGCATCAAAACAATAACAATGAACTACCCTATTTCTTCATGTTAGTTATGTGGTCAACCAGGTGAAGTGAGGCCTTACTAACACTGGCCTGAGATGGAATATAAACAACAACCAGGACAAAGGAGGAAAACTCCCAAGGTGAATAAATTGGTTTACGAGGTCAGTGAGTTATGTCTCTATGTGAGGCTGCATGATTTCCTCAACAGTGACATCTGTACACCAACTTTTGTTTATGTAGAGACAGAGTCTGCCTCCTCGTATTTTCCCAGTGAGCTTTGTTATGTGGTCTGCCCGAAAAATATTAAATCCCGTTAAGTGAAGTCCGCTGTTCACGTTGTTCTCAGAGAACCAGCAGATCTGCTGAAGTCTGGGTTAGTTCTGTTGAAAAGAAGCAGTTCATCTGTTTTGTTTGCCAAAGAGCGAACATCTCCAGGTGGATAGATTTGAGCGCAGAACGAAAACCCTGCTGTTTCATTTTAACCAGCATGTTGGAGCTGCTTTGCATATCTTTTGTTTTTCTGAATTTATTATGAACATATTTGCATTCTAATTCTGCTAATTTATTTTTGAATCTTTAGTTGGAAATATGTTTATGTTTTCATTGTGATATGCTTATTTGCTGCTCTTCCTGTATGGTGGGCGTGACATTGACAAGCTGATTGATTGACGTGATATATAGGTGCCATCACCTACCGGTCAGGTAGAGTGGACGTGGCAAGCAGTTTTTCAGCTGCGTGATGCGGGAGCACTTTTGTTTGTATGCAAGTTAAAGACAAATAAATGCCTCTATTTTTCTAAGACGCGCATTGGGATCTGAGCTATACTCCTACTCTGAAGCGGTGGCTGCAAGGTTGCCGCTACACAGCATACCTGCACATTTTCCCAGTCGGCAGCATCTCTGGTAGATTCCGTACAGGGATGCTGCTCCTCTGAATAATAACTTCTGGAAAGTTCCAGGTTCAATCAGGAGAGGTGGAATAATGTGTGAAGTTGAAAGTCTGACGTTTAACATGTCTTTTCTGGTATACGTTACCAGGGAGGGACAGCAGAAAACACTGTTAAAAAGCAATAACACAAAAAGCACTAAGGAGCACAATCCAAAGGTGGCCATTGTTTTGCGGCGCCACACAAGTACCCGATATAGTCAATAAAATGCAGTCAATAGTTTTAAGATTTTTCTTCTTTAAAATCATTCCACATTCCATCAATGCATTACCTGGATCTGAAATCCTTTGAGTTTGGTCCAGGCCTTACACAAGCCTGAGTGTGACTAAGAAAACAAGGTGAATGAGGCAGCAGGAAACAGCCACTGTGGACACGCTGCACTGTAGAGGTATCCACAATACTGCACTGCCATCTACTGTTTGCATGTTAGTACAGAAATGTTAAGAATTTAATTTACATTTGCAGAGGTCAGGGGATTAATGAGTCAAATGTCATATGTCATACGTTTTGTATGTCATAATTATGTGTGCCCTTGTGGGTTGTTACCATTATTTTATATCTGGTTTATTCCCCTTGAAGACTCTTTTCTATTTCTATAAAAGAAGGAAAAGATAAGTTTTGAGAACTTAGACTCTTCCTTGCTGGAGCCAAATCAAATACTTGACATTTGATACTTGACGTTATCTGATGTGCAGCCCTTCGTGGTTCAGCAGCAGCTGAATCTGTTTTGTTTAGATATCTGCAGCAGCACATTCTGCTGAGAGGACTGACAATATGTGCTGCTACCTTTACACTCTCCTCCCCCTTTTTATCTTGTTCCAACTGAAAGCATAGGTGCAATGACACCAGTTTGGTGTTGGTTTTTGCTCCGCCTAATGAAATAAAATAAGTTAAACACCTGGAAGTGATCGGCCTCTCTGGTAACCGTCTGTCAGCTCCTCATCGATCAAACTAGGACTAATCTTTCCATTTAGGTAAAGTTTTTATGAATTTTTCTTCAGTTTAGTTTTCTTTACTATTACCAAGGGGAATGTTTTTTTTTTTTTTTTCATTCAAGTTTGACCAGCAAACACGTACTTGAAAAGGTAGTCTTTTAGTTTAACCCTCTCATTAAGAAGAATGAGGCCTAAAATTGTGACGTTCACTACTGGGTTGATGACTGGATTTCTCTCCCTTCACTTACTGCTGAACAACATGGTTTCAAAAGAGCAGGTCTCTGTCTCAGTGGGGAAAGGAAAGCACAGTGTTTATGCCCAGAATCTACAAAGAGGTAAGTTTAAAAACATTTTGGGATAAAATGTGGTATTAGATCAGAACCATACAATATGCAATGGTTTAAATAGGTTCTGTTGTTATTTTGAAGATAGAAATGATCTACCTTTAAGTCTTTTGTATGATCCAGTCATTATATAAGCTTTACCTTTTATATTTTTATTTTGTGGAATCAATTCCAGGAGTTACAATTTGATATTAAAATATCAAACAGACATAATTTTTAAGAATCTTGGTTGATCAGATTTCATATTTCAGTCATTTTATTAAGACTACTTTAACAATGCGCTGCAACAGTTGTGCAAAAATGAGGAATTTCTCCCACTCACTCAAATAGATCATTTGAGATAACAAGGAAACCAAATACTATGAAAAGATAACTGAAAAAGTAGAAACATGTTGTGCAGGTCTGGTAGATAAGCATTCCAGTTAACTGGTAGACGCCCTTGGGCACCTGTCAACATTTAAGTTTACAAGATGTATTGAAGAAATGCACAGCAAGGTTAAGTAATTATCTCATACTCATTCCATGGAATTTGACTGGGTAACTTTTAACACTGTAAAGAAAGGATCTCAGATGGCATTCATCAAAAATACAACTTTAAAACGAAGCGATTAAAAGGCTGCCTTTTTCTAACAGATACAGAGATAAATAAAATATAAATTAATCACAAAAGCCCAATCACTTAGACTGTCTATTTACTAGAGGCACGTTGCAACTAGAGCTGGTCTTGAATCCACAACAACCAATGCAAGGGTTCCAGTACTTTGCTAATTAGATTGTCCAGATTAGGTGAATCCACATTCAGTTACCTCTTCTTGCAGTTATAATGAGGGGAGATCAATGTAATTTAAGAATTGTAATCTCTTAATTTCAACTGAATTTGATTATATGTTTTACATTTTTTTGATTGTAACTTTTTGCAGAACGTCAACAATTTATGCCGTATAAATAACTTGTGACTGTGTGGGGAACAATGCAGAGGTGCTGAACAGGATTCTCTAGAAGTGTTTGCACAGTTACAGTGTGCAAATATATCACATTTCTTAAAAACTAGCCCTAACTACAAAAAACAAACAAAACAAAAAACAAACAGAAAAGCAGAATGTGATCAACCAATGTATCCATAATGCATAAAAATGTCTAATTGTATTATTTTAATGTCAAACTGCACCTACTATAGTTTCTGCTGATTTTCTCCTTGTGTTTCCTTGTGTTGAATCAACTTGTTCTGTAACCTGAAACCTGACACGTAACTCATGATGAATATGATTTGGTTTCCCAGAAAAGCACACACTTTTTTGGCTTTTAAAAAGAGAACTTGAAACAGCACAGTATTATTTCTTAAATAGATGACTGGTGAATAACTGTTAAAATAATTCCGAAAGCAGCATTCTTCCTTATATCTGTAGCTGTTTGATGAGTAAAAAGAAAAGAGAATTGAGTCTAAGACGCTTGTTTCCTCACAGACAATGTAGTGAGCTGACTTAGGCAGACTTGTCACAGTTTTCATTACAAATGCGATTTTATTGAAAATGTCAGTAACAGTACTATTTTTGCAACACTTTTACTTCAAATCAGACAAATACAGTGCAATTTCCAAGACGAATACACATTATAATGTTGTTAGTGTGCACACGAGGTTCAATTTCAGTTTGCCATTTTTTGTGATGTAAAAAATTGAGGCTGTGATAAATCCTTTTAACACTTTTTCCCTATGTAATGTGACATGATTCATTTGGGGGGAAAATACAAAAATCTGTAAGTGGAGAAACCACAAGCGATAAAAAGCTGTAACAGCTTGGTTGCATAGGTGTGCACATCTTTAAATAAAATTTTTGCCGAAGCCCCTTCTGATTCATTTTCAGTATTCAGTGTTGTGCAGCAGCGGGTTTGGGTTGTCTACGAATAATTAATAAGGGCCAGTGGCAAGTACTAGAACAGTTTGACATCTATGTCAAAATTAGCAAGCTGGGGAACAACCTGAACATCAGGAAATAACAGCCAGACAGCTCTCAGTCTCTTTCAGTTATGACTTTATGAATACCTGCCTGGTGAGGTGAGGTACAATAAAACACCAGCTGGAGTGAATTTGCGTGCTGGCATTCTCAAACAGCAAGTACTGCACTCATATATAGAAAAAAATGAAGTAAAATGAAGAAAGCAAGGAAAGCTAATATCTATCCATCTATCCATCCTTCCTCTTCCGCTTATCCGGGCCGGATCGCAAGGATAGCAGCTTCAGTAGCTGGAGCTAATAATTTAAGAGAAATTAATGAAACAAAAAAAAAAAAACAGAAGGCAATAACCAGTTAATCAATGCAGTGATGAATATGAATGTTTAAGAATCATGATTTGTTTTGAGGAATTGAGAAAATCAGCCATATAACTTTTTTTTAATATTCCACTCATCCAGTAGCACACTACCGTCTGCAGACACATATCTGCTCTAAGTGGAACAAACGGGGGGACTGGTCCTTTTCTGTCGCTGGCCCTACAGCCCCGAAATCTCTGACCAAGGGCCCGTTCTTCGTACGTCGCTAACTCAGTTAGCTGGATTTAATTGTTAACGATTTGGCATGATCTTGGATCGTTTGGTTCTTCGAAACTCATCCTGAACTTGCTGTCATAGCAACATATGCGCCATCTTAAGCCTGCTCTCGAGCAGGTTTATTTCATGTAAACAGGATTAGATCGCAGCTGTAGAAGCGGAGGAGATAGGGAAGTCTGTCGTAGCCATGTCCATTTTTACAACTGCAACCTGTTGCGGAAGGTGCAAGAATAATTTGCAGAGCTTCTCGAATTAATCGCGTATTGCGCAATAGACAGGATCCTTTAGCGCAGCGCGACAGTGTAATTGTAGAGAGATTTTTCTTGGTGGCTGTTATAAGCAGACAAACACACCACTGTCGCTTTATGCTTGTTCAGTATGAGGGATTGCAGCAAAGCCATGGACAATGCAGACGACTCTCCCTGTGGCTCTACGCTTCTCCAGGAGTGAATGCTGCTTGTCGGGACTTTGATGCAATCAACTGGTTCCCTTATATAGGAAATTTTTGACCAATCTGTATAATCTGACCCAATCTGTATAATATGATTGAACTTGACTTTGTAAAGTGCTTTGAGATGACATGTTTCATGAATTGGCGCTATATAAATAAAATTGAATTGAATTTAATTGAATTTAACAGTGGCTTTTAATGAGGAAAAAGTGGTGTTAGAGCCATAAATAGAAAATATTTAAGTTATTTGTATGATGGTTTGCTTTTTATTTTTTATCATATTCCGTAAGAAGATTTGTTCAGGCCATTTTATTGTAATGTTTAGTTTTACTTTAAAAGTCTTGCTTCCTGTCGAGCCGTATATTGTATTAGAAAAAACTATGATTACCTAGACACGGAGCAATACAGTTTTGACCGTGTAAACTGTGGATGACTTGGAGAAGGAAGAACTTCATTTTTTATAGATAAAGAATTTTGTTGTTAAAATTCCCAGTTTGCACGCGTCCTTTACTTCCAGTGTCTAAGGAATGACACTGAAATTAGGATCTCTTGACATAACAAGTGCCTTTTTAAAATACAGTATAATAATTAAAGGCTACTATTTTGTAGAATATTTTTGTATTTCACTTTTACTTGTCCCCATGTTCTAGTGGGTCCCGTGGAGGCTCTGATATAAAAGAACAAAGTAAATATGAGATTATTAAAATGCAAAAATTCATACTGTAGAAAGTGATAGAAACATCTACCACGGACAGTATTTACGCATTAATTTGTCTGCTACTTTTTGCCAGCCCTCTCTCCTGGCTTTAACAGACTTTGAGGTGTTCCCTGTCATTTTAATTAATGACTCAAATTCAGCATAACCTTCCATTAAAAGCTCGTGTTCTGCTTGAGAGAAAAACTGTGGGCGTTCTTTGGCCATGCTGAACAGCCAATAGCAGCGTTGCTGATCATTGTTTCTACTATCGATACATTTCCCCTTTTAAACAAACGCATGAACGCGCAGTTATCTCAGATAACTTAATCCAGCCATACTAATCATAAACAACAGGTGTGTTTGAAGAACCCAATCAGCCGGATGAAATCATCTTGGATGTGTCATTTGATCTCGGATGTTTTAAGCAACGTACGAAGAACGGACCCCAGGTCTTGTTCAAAACCAAACATGACACCCATTTATCTAAAAGGGCTTTAGATATTTAACTTTTAGTACTTTGATATTCTTTATCTTTTTATTGTGGTTGTATTTTAACAAGCACTGTTCTTTGTGCTCTGTCTTTATTTGTTTTATTTTGTAAATCAGTTTGGTCAATGCTAGGCTTTGTTGGAAGGTGATATATAAATAATGTATATCATTAGTAAAACCTTTATTTAAACGTCTTTGAGTTTAACAGGAAAATTTACACAGGGAATGAAAACAGCCCTGTTTATCATTATTCTACCGGTTTGTGTATCAATGACGATGCCCATGTGACAGCTCAGTGGAACTTGTTGTGTTCATCAAAGGGCTCATTGTTCGTCAAAGAGATAGACTGGGGGAAAAAATGAAACTGTGACATCTGGTTTATACAAAGAGTGCTCTGTAGCACTGAACTGAAAGTAAACGTCCAGCGTGCCTGAAGAGCTTTTAACAACCTATTTCCTGAACCTAGAGCTGTACAAGTCATGAATAAACGGAAAGTCCGCCCTGACGATCTTCTCCACGGTCGTAATTGTTTGCTGTAGTTTGGACATGTCCTGTTTTGTGGATAAGCCAAATAAGCCAGTAATTGACATACAAAGGGCAGACTGAATAAAGGCAGGATGATATGGAAAAAAAACCTTATCAATATGATAGAAATCATATTGATCGATATCTATAATTATCAACTAATTAAAACCAAATGTTTTAAGTGCAGACCTAGCCTTTTTGTATTGTTGCTTAGCAAACTATTTCTAGATACAGAACACACAAACACTGAATTCAAACTCAACCCTTTATCCAACTAACTTTTTACCTAAACTGCAAGTTTAGGTAAAAAGAAAAAAAGAACATGTGCTCTCTGAATTCGTTGAAGGGGGCGGAACTTGGTTCTTGAGTCTGTGTTTGTGATCGGTTGGGAGGATGTAATGATGGTAATAATAACCTACATGGCTAGAAAGCAAAAGGAAGGGAAACTGTTATACTATTGTACTTTTTATTGACAATTTTTCTGTCATCAATGTCCATCCACTGATCAATATATATTCCAAAAAAAGTGAAAAACAAAGCAACTGGACTTGTTTTCCGTAGTTGAAGACGTTTCGATTCCTCTCCCGGAAGCTTTCTCAATTCAAAAAGTCTGGAGTAATGATGAGTAACAAGCTTTATACCATTGCCCAGCAATGGCTTAGATAGCATGCAAATTCAATCGAAACAGGTCCACCCCTTAATGGGCGGTCGTTAAAGCCATTAAGCCAGCAGATTGGACCGAAGCTGGTCCACACCTCTGTAACGAGGAGACCTGTTTCTGTTGAACTTGCATGTTATCTAAGCCATTACAAGGCCTTTGTTTGGCAGTGGTATAAAGCTTGTTACTCCACATTACTCCAGACTTTTTGAATTGAGAAAGCTTCCGGGAGAGGAATCGAAACGTCTTCAACTACGGAAAACAAGTCCAGTTGCTTTGTTTTTTTACTTTTTTTGGAATGACCATGACCTGGATGACTGAGAATCTTCACCAGCATATCGATTTATATTGTTATTGAATTATCACCCAGCCCTAGTTTAAACATGGCTAACAACTTCTGTGAAAGGTTGTACTTGTTGAGTTGCCACAGCAAGTGCTGTCTCTGCTGGGGCGTGTGATATGCAGTAGAGTTAAAAACATTTGGCATGTGTTTCAATCCATTCATAATGCAAAGCCCAAGTTAAACAAAACATTATTTGATGAAATAATATTTTGTTCAAGTTAAGGAACCAAAGTTCACCTTAAAGAATGTGAATCGTGGTTCAATTAGCCTAACTAATTCAGAACAACATTTCACATGTGTTTCAACCCATTCACAATGCAAAGCACAAGTTAACCAGAACATTATTTTGAGTAAATAACATTCTAAAGACCGGTTTATCCTGTAAAATCATTTAATTCAGAATCGCTTGCCTTTGTTTATGCGATTCTACATCCGGGCGCTAGGGGTTGCTGTATTGATCGGTCACTAACCTGATTAAAGTCTAAAGTTATCGACATTGCCTTAAAAACCGGCATTAATATTCCATATTAATGTGGGAATAAGGCTCATAGCACCTCCGAAGGATGGCCGAGCAGAACAATTAAGTTTTATGCCTCAAAACAACTCCTTTTGAAATGTCTGGAACTGGATGTTATTCGGCATTCGGCGCTAACTAATAAAGGCTTTAGTTTTATTTTTAGTCATACTGAGTGGGCTGGATAACATAAACATTAATGTCCCATCAATGTATGAAACCCTTGTGGAGATAACATTTTTGTTACAACCTAAGGTGACCAGATTTCTGAAATCAAATATGGGGACATTTCTTGCTTGTGGATAAAAATCAATACATCTCATCAAGATGAAATTAGGAAACGGTGACAGTAATGGTTTCATTTATTTTTACATATTTATTAATATTTAAACAACAAAAATCAAGTGTAAAAGCCAGGAATGTGCCTCTCCACACTTTTAGTATAACCTAAGATTAATAGAATGAATAAATCAATAGTGTTGTTAATAGAAAACTAGAACTGTGTCTCTGGGTTGGGGCAAAGTGGTGGGGGTGGGAGTGGAGGGGTCCAGGGTGGTTAGAAGGGCTTTCCAAATTTGTGGGGCCCAAAGAGCTCTGCCGTCCCCTAAGGGGAGAGTGACATGAGGAAAAAAAATGTAAATACAAACATTTAGCATGTGCCTGTGGCTGTCTGTGGAGACCGAGTTCTCCTACCTTTTCAAAAAAGTGCAACAAATACTTATTTTGTTCACATCTACATACCTATGAGAAATAGGTTTTTCTGCGTTAACATCAAAAACAAGTAGCGGTCAAGCCTGCAGGTAAAGGATGATATATGTTTCTCACTGTCACCTGGCCGCATCAGGGGCCTGTGCATCTCAAAGAAGCAGATTAATTTCTCCCACTAATGGGCTATAAGCACAGCTCCACTTCTTCCTGAACTTCAGCAGCTCCTTTGTTTCCTGTCTTTCATTACTGGACAGACTGATTAATCCAGGTGTGTCTGACTGGTTACTGAGGTCAGACACACCTGGATTAATCAGTCTGACTACTTTTTGTGATAAGCTCTAGAATAATTTAAAACATAGGCCTGGAATAAAAATTTTCCTTTTGTGCATTAGCTGTGATTCTATGCGGATTCAGTGGGTTTCTTCCATTGTGCGAGAGGAGAGTATAGCATCTCCTACCTTTCTACTATCACTGCTTTCTTTATGCTAATTTTGAGTTCTCTAAATTTCAACCAACATTAAAACTGTTCTATGCCTTGTTTTTCGATTGAAGCATGTATAAATTATGCTACCAGGACGTCGTCATCTTCCAAAATGATTGGTATGGGAGAAGTTGCCATTCTAGTTTGTAATCTGCTTATCGGAACATCCTGGCAGCTTCGGCTGTCTCTGGGTGCTTGAGTGAATGTGCACAGTTCAGGATTAATTCACCACGCCCGGTTTTAGTGAACCAGAGGGCAGCAGATCTGTGTAGAGTTTTTTGTGCTGAGAGGGAACAGCTCATCTGTTTTATTCACATTTTGTCAGGTTAGTGTTTAGTCCTGACTTGTGGAACTTGACAAGAGTGCCTGGGTGTTTTCACTGTCTGTGTCTCTGGTAGATCTCACAGAGAGCAGCCTGTCTGCTAATCAGGATATAAGAAGAATTTTCTGGGTCAATCAAAACCAGAGAATAACCGCCCAGAGAGGACTGTCTGAGCCTGGGGAGTTTCTCTGTGTTGAAAGTGACAGTAATATAGCAACAAAGTAAAGTTGCAAATATTATGCAAAAAATATGCAAAAAAAAAAAAAAAACAGTACAAAGGTACAAGCAAAGGTTGTACGGAGGCAGACAACTGAGGCAGCATCTTGGTAAACTTCCATCACAGCCATCATAAAGACACAATTTGGTAGAAATCACAACTTTTTTGTTTTACTTTAATTAATCTTGTGATTAATATTTTAGCATATGTAATGTTTTACCCTTCAAACTGTTTTGATAAATAATTTCATTGATTCATTTTCAATAAGATGTTTAATGGTCTAAAAGCTCAGTCATACATAACCTTGGATGACCTAGGGTCTTTAGGGAATATGAAGACAGATGTTTAAGATAAAAAGTCTGAGATTTAGTAATTGTCCAGGTGACAATCCTCTATTTAGATTCTGTCCTATTTTCTTCCATTAACATGATTTATTTATCTTGTTGTTGAAATTAACAGTACATGTGACCCAGTACGGCTCCAGAGTTGTAAACTATGCAAAACATGTCTTTTTTTTGTAGAACCAAGCAAAAAAAACAACCCTGCAGGAAATACCCATAACTCTACAGACATCTTGTGTTGGATTATGACCGGACCCAGGAACCTGGAATCACGGACCAAGCACATCAAGGAAACGTGGGGCAAACATTGCCACAAAATGCTGTACATGAGCTCAGTGAAGACAGATTTCCCCACCGTGGAGCTGAATGTGAGTGAGGGGAGGGAAAACCTGTACTGGAAGACCATCAGAGCACTCCAGTACCTCCATCAGCACCATTTGGATGAAGCCAGCTGGTTCCTGAAAGCAGATGACGACACTTATGTGGTCGTAGAGAACCTGCGGTACATCTTATCCAAACTTGACCCAGAAGAACCGTTGTATTTAGGTCGGCGCTTTAGCCCTTTCATCAGTCAAGGCTACATGAGTGGAGGAGCAGGTTACGTCCTGAGTAAAGAAGCACTGAGGAGATTTGTAAAAGGTTTTCACACAGGAGACTGTACCCACTTCTCTGAAATAGAAGACATGGCTTTGGGTAAATGTATGGAGAAAATGAAGGTGAAGCCAGTAGACACCCGAGACGTGAAGGGCAGGCAAACCTTCCACCCTTATCCTCTAGACCATTATGTTATACGACAACTACCAAGACGTCGGCCTTGGCATATGATTTATGACTATTATCCTCCAATTGAGGTAAGAAGCAGAAGTAAATCGGTGGTTTATAACAATGTCTTGATTTTTTTTAAACTGCAGCAAAACAATGAATCTGGAATGTATTAGCTTTATGACGCTGCTCAAAAATATAAAGGAACACTTTGAAAACACATAAGATCTCAGTTGGGAAAAAATCATGTATCCATACTGATATGGAATGGGTCATGTGTTAGGAATGAAAAGATGCCATGATCAACCCACTGGGGCGTAATCTGAAGTCACTGAGAAAGTGAAACTGAAAAACTGGTGTGGCAGGCTGGTCCAATTTGCTGAAGTGTCATCAACTGAAAATGGTCCTCAGTAGTTTCCATGGTCCACAAATGCTTGTATGCATGTCTGACAATGATGGGCATGCTCCTTATGAGATGATTGATGGCGTTTGCTGACCAGGGCATCACTGAGCTGTTCTTCCTTGCACAAAGGAGCAGATGCTGGTCCTACAGATGAATTAAGGATCTCCAACAGCCTTGTCCAGCTCTCCCAGAGCAACCTCAATGCTCATGAGACTTTGCTGTGAGACGGAGCAAACCTTATGGCTATGGCGTGTATTGATATCCATTCCTGGACAGCATTGGGTTGTTTGTATAACTTCTGTGATGTCAAGGTGTTGCCTAATGATAGCACAAGTGACACTAAGCCAATTCAAATGCAAAACTACTGAAAAACAACAAAAATATAAAACAAAAACAAAGAAGGGAAACATGTCTGTGGCCTCCACCTGCAAAACCATTCCTGTTTTTATGGTCATCTCTGTTTTGCCCTTTTACTACACTCCTTGTTAATTGAATTAACACCAGAAGAGACCAGATCAATATTACAGAGGTTTATCTTACTGGATATTATACTAAAAACTGTTCCTTTCATCTTTTTGATCAGCGTTTATGTCAAATAGTCATTCTAACATGACAACCATAGTAACCCATACATACAAAGAAACAAATTAGTCCATAAACAAAGTTATGCACAATGAAGTAGAATAGTAGTATGATAATTAATAAATATCCATCCATCCATCCATTTTCTGACCCGCTTAATGAGCCACTTAGTAGAAGGTCCTTGTTGGTTATGACAGCTTCAAGACATTTTCTCTGTGGAGAAACTAGTGATATTATTCCCCACAAAGAGGTTTCGAATCGGAAAGGTTCTGGCAGCATGTTCTATGCATGATAGGTCTATGGCAGGGCTTCCCAAGAGCTGCCACTAGGGGGTGCACAACATGAAAAATGTAATGGCGGTCTGACAAAAAATATAAAACTATAAATTTAATAAATAAAAATGCATTCACCCAAAAATATATTTATCTAGAAGATGTCTTCTTCCATGATACATTTTAAGGTTAAATGTAAAAGAAGTTATCTTCACACTGTACTGTATATGCACACTTAGATGTGGCCTCTGCTTCGTTCATTGTGCCATTGGCTGTAATCAGGGAAGCTGTTACATGACACATCAAAGTTAGTGATGAAGGAGGAAAGGAACCGAGAGAGAAAAGAATTGGAGGCAAAAGAGGAGAGTCTCTCTCTCTCTCTCTCTCTCTCTCTGTCTGTCTCTCTCTCTCTGTCTCTCTCTCTGTCTCTCTCTGTCTCTCTCTGTGTGTTCTGGTCATTTGAGCATGATTAAACATGACACCTTTAATATGGCTATAAAAAAGCTTGTTGTATTTGTTTTTTTCTGAGTTTGAGGTTTTGGGCCTTGAGTGACACCCCTGTGTTACAACAATGAGCTTGCAAAGAGCTTGTAAGAGCTCCCTACTTTTACTAATCATGAGATGCTTATTGTGCAATACCTTGATGTTGAGAAAACCTTTATAGGCCGGTAGTTGGACCGAGACAGAATCAAGAATAAATCAATCAACTATCTTTAATGTCATTATGTTACCATCATGAAACTTTGGAGAGACACCGGCTCAGAGAGGATTGTTTCCATAAAGTGACAGATTTCATCTTTTTTATTTACAGTTCAGGCCTTTTATTAGTGCCTTTTCTTCACATTTTCAGTACTTTATATTACTAGTTCTCTTCCCAACTTATCACATGCAATTTGTCTTATAGAAGAATTTGTCTTTATTTCTTTGTATGTGAAGATTACTTGAGTTGTTACGATACATTGGGTGAGTTTTTATGTGCATAGGCCAATTACAAATAAACTGAGGAAAATAGACACTGAATGCTCATTTGTCCCCTCATTGGATCTATCTGTTAAACTACCATAGCTATTACACACAATCTTTAGCTTTTTATAAGCTGGAGCTTTCTTCTAAAAGAACTATAAATACTCCAAAACAAGAATTTGCTGCAAGATCAGCTCGTTCAGACTCTGTATGAAGCTTTTAAAATTCTAGACTACAAACGGCACATTTTGGTTTAGCTTAAATGTTAAAATAGCTTTATTTCAAGAACCAAGTTAAAGTTTTCTTTCCCTTTTTCTGTTTGCCTGTCTCTCCAGGGTCCGAATTGCTGCTCTGACCTTGCTGTATCTTTTCACTACATTTATGCCGTTCAGCAGTACGTGTTGGAGTATTTTACCTACCATCTGCGACCATATGGATACACATATAGATTTAGGCCTGATAAAAGTGTGGAAGTGAACAACAAAACTAACAGAGAAGAGTGAGAAGATAAGTGAAATGCAAAGGGATCAAAAGTGGAGACGAAGAGGAGTGGGAAGAAAAGGAGGGGATGTGGACAATGTGCAGTACGATGAAGAGTGGTCTTCAATGAGGGTGAAGAGGGTTTCATGAAGAGCGATAAGCAGATTGACTGGGATGATGCAGAAGAAGAGTTGGGATGAAAAAGATAATCAAGGAGATGGTAAGCATGAATAAAAGAGAAGAAAGTGAAACTGAGAGCAGCCGACAAAGTTTTCTATTCAAGTGTGCCAATTCTAAACCTCATTATACTTGAGAATTGGTGACTGGAGGTGTGGTTCATGACTTAACCTAAGTTAACACCTTAATTTCATTTAGTGAAAATCTAGTGAATGTATAATTTGACTCCTTTTAGAGAAGCATATAAGGGCAGCTGTGAGTGGATCAAGCCAGCTGAACAGTGCCTCAGTCCTGCTACTGCTCATCAACACCTGTCATTGGTTGAGGAAAAGAAACACTCTTCAGGCTAATGGAGGGTTTCAAGTTAACATTCATACCAGGTGTCCTTTGGTGTCGATTGGGTGTTAGCCAATAATTAGCATTTCCTGTTCAAACCGACATTACTGAATCAGAGGCTCAACATTTCTTTATGCAACGTCTCTTTGTCCTTGTGCAAAAATAAAAAATGTTATTCCCATCTTTTACATTTTTCTTTAGTGACGTTTGATTTAGTACTTCATATAGGTAATTTATTAAGGTTATTTAATTATCCTATGGGATTAATAAAGCATTTTTGAATTGAAT